>NC_088879.1:37293554-37319470 GCF_032884065.1 Artemia franciscana | reverse complement strand
CTAAAGACTAATAAAAAAAAAATTAAGAATAAAAATAAAAAAAATAAAAAAGATAAAAACTAAAAAAAAAAGTAAAAAGAAAAAACGAAAAAAAAACTAAAAAAGCTAAAAAAAGGTAAAAACCAATAAAAAACTGAAAAGAAAAAAGGAATAAAACTAAAAAAATTTTCATCTAAAAAACTAAAAAAAACTAAAAAAGGTAAAAACTAAAAGAACTAAAAAGAAAAAAAAACTAAAAAAAGGAAAAAAACTGAAAAATAAAGGAGAAAAAGAAAACTAAAAAAATATAAATAAAAATAAAAAAACTAAAAAGATAAAAACTTCAAAAAACTAAAAAGAAAAAAGAAAAAAACTAAAAAACCTAAAAAAAGGTCAAAACCAATAAAAAAAACTAAAAGGAAAAAAAGGGAAAAAAATTAAAAATTTATTTCATCATATACCAATTCAAAAACGAATGTATACCGGGATGACGACCGGGACACAGGGAATATAAATGACACAACTACAACGGGGACGCCGGGGGCACAGGGGGATATAAATGACGACCGGGACACAAGGAATATAAATGACGCCCGGGATACTCAAAGAGAAATCAGAGATTGGGACACCGGGACACAAATGACGACCGGGACACAGGGAATATAATGACGACCGGGACACAGGGACATAACTACAAAGGGGGACGCCGGGGTGCACAGGGGGATATATAAATGACGATGGCGACTCAGGGAATGGTCGATTAGCAATCACCATCAACAAAGCTCAAGGGCAATCATTAGAATCATGAGGTATAGATCTGAATACGGATTGTTTTTCCCATTGACCATTATATGTTGCATGTTCAAGAGTCGGTAAACCTGACAATCTATTTATATGCACAGACAATGGGACAGCAAAGAATGTTGTATATTCGCAAGTTTTACGTAGTTAAAAACATATATATATATATATATATATATATATATATATATATATATATATATATATATATATATATATATATATATATATATATATATATATATATATATATATATATATATATACTAGCTGTTGGGGTGGCGCTTCGCGCCACCCCAACACCTAGTTGGTGGGGGCGCTTCGCGCCCCCCCCCAAGCCCCCCCCGCGCGCGTAAGTCGTTACGCGCCATAATAGTTACGCGCCATTGTAGTTGTGTCCCTATGTCCCACCTGTGAATATAGATATATATATATAAATATATGGTTTTAACTACGTAAAACTTGCGAATATACAACATTCTTTGCTGTCCCATTGTCTTTGCATATAAATAGATTGTCAGGTTTACCGACTCTTGAACATGCAACATATAATGGTCCATGGGAAAACAATCTGTATTCAGATCTATACCTCATGATTCTAATGATTGCCCTTGAGCTTTGTTGATGGTGATTGCTAATCGACCATTCCCTGTCCCGGTGTCCCGGTCGTCATTTACATCCCCCTGTTTCCCCCGGTGTCCCCGTTGTAGTTGTGTCCCTGTGTCCCGGTCGTCATTTATATTCCCTGTGTCCCGGGTCCCGGTCATCATTTGTATCCCGGTGTCCCGGTCTGTATATACATTCGTTTTTTAGTTTGTTTTTCTCCTTTATTTTTTTCCTTTTTTTTTCTTTTTTAGCTTATTTAGATTTTTAGATTTTTTAGTTTTTTTTATCAGTTTTTAGTTTTTATTTCTTTTAGTTTTTTTGTCCCGGTCGTCATTTATATCCCCCTGTTTCCCCCCGGTGTCCCCGTTGTAGTTGTGTCCCTGTCCCGGTCGTTATTTATATTCCCTGTGTCCCGGTCGTCATTTGTATCCCGGTGTACCGGTCTGTATATACATTCGTTTTTTAGTTTTGTTTTTCTCCTTTATTTTTTTCCTTTTTTTTTCTTTTTTAGTTTATTTAGATTTTTAGATTTTTTAGTTTTTTTATTAGTTTTTAGTTTTTTTTTTCTTTTTAGTTTTTTTGTAGTTTTTACCTTCTTTTTAGTTTTGTTAATTTTTTTTTTTTACTTGTGTCCTGGTCGTCATTTATACTCCCTGTGTCCCGGTGCTTTGTTGATTGCTAATCGAACATTCCTTTTGTCCTGGTCGCTTTCTCTTTGAGTGTCGTCATTTATTTTTTTCTTTTTTAGTTCTTTTAGTTTTTACCTTTTTTAGTTTTTTTTTAGTTTTTAGTTTTTTTAGTTTTTTACCTTTTTTTAGTTTTTTTAGTTTTTTTAGTTTTTTAGCTTTTTTATTTTTTTTATTAGTTTTTAGTTTTTTTTGTAGTTTTTGCCTTTTTTTTAGTTTTTTTTAGTTTTTTAGCTTTTTTATTAGTTTTTAGTTTTTTTTGTAGTTTTTGCCTTTTTTTAGTTTTTTAGTTTTTTAGCTTTTTTATTTTTTTTATTAGTTTTTAGTTTTTTTTGTAGTTTTTGCCTTTTTTTTAGTTTTTTCAGTTTTGACGTCACCTGATCCAGTTTTTTCAGGTGACGTCACCTGATCCACGATCCACAGATCCACAGACAACTTATTTTTATATATATAGATAGTTTTTTTTTTTTTTACTTATGTCCTGGTCGTCATTTATACTCCCTGTGTCCCGGTGCTTTGTGATTGCTAATCGAACATTCCTTTTGTCCTGGTCGCTTTCTCTTTGAGTGTCGTCATTTATTAGTTTTTTTCCTTTTTTTTTAGTTTTTTATTGGTTTTTACCTTTATTTTAGCTTATTTTTCAGTTTTTTCCTTTTTTTAGTTTTTTTTTTATTTTTTATTTTTTTTAGTTTTTTACCTTTTTTTAGTTTTTTTAGTTTTTTTAGTTTTTTAGCTTTTTTACTTTTTTTATTAGTTTTTAGTTTTTTTTTGTAGTTTTTGCCTTTTTTTAGTTTTTTCAGTTTTTTTTTAGTTTTTTATTGGTTTTTACCTTTATAGTTTTTTTAGTTTTTTAGCTTTTTTATTTTTTTTATTAGTTTTTAGTTTTTTTTGTAGTTTTTGCCTTTTTTTTAGTTTTTTCAGTTTTGACGTCACCTAATCCAGTTTTTTCAGGTGACGTCACCTGACACATCCATCCATCCATCCACAGACAGACAACTTATTTTTATATATATAGATAGATAGATAGTTTTTTTTTTTTTTACTTATGTCCTGGTCGTCATTTATACTCCCTGTGTCCCGGTGCTTTGTTGATTGCTAATCGAACATTCCTTTTGTCCTGGTCGCTTTCTCTTTGAGTGTCGTCATTTATTAGTTTTTTCCTTTTTTTTTTTAGTTTTTTATTGGTTTTTACCTTTATTTTAGCTTATTTTTCAGTTTTTTCCTTTTTTTTAGTTTTTTTTTATTTTTTATTTTTTTTAGTTTTTTACCTTTTTTTAGTTTTTTTAGTTTTTTTAGTTTTTTAGCTTTTTTACTTTTTTTATTAGTTTTTAGTTTTTTTTTGTAGTTTTTGCATTTTTTTAGTTTTTTTCAGTTTTTTTTTAGTTTTTTATTGGTTTTTACCTTTATAGTTTTTTTAGTTTTTTAGCTGTTTTATTTTTTTTATTAGTTTTTAGTTTTTTTTGTAGTTTTTGCCTTTTTTTAGTTTTTTCAGTTTTGACGTCACCTAATCCAGTTTTTTCAGGTGACGTCACCTGACACATCCATCCACACATCCACAGACAGACAGACAACTTATTTTTATATATATAGATATATATATATATATATATATATATATATATATATATATATATATATATATTCACAGGTGGGACATAGGGACACAACTACAATGGCGCGTAACTAATATGGCGCGTAACGACTTACGCGCGCGGGGGGGCTTGGGGGGGGGGGGGGGCGCGAAGCGCATCCACCAACTAGGTGTTGGGGTGGCGTGAAGCGCCACCCCAACAGCTAGTATATTTATAAAATTAAGTTGTCTGTCTGTCTGTGGATCAGGTGACGTCATGTTTCTGTGTTGACTGACGTCATGAAATTAGTTGTCGTCATTTTAGCTTTGACGGTGACGTCATTAACGGTATTTAAGACATTTGTTCACGGAAAAATGTTTAATTGTAAAATGACTGAAGAACCTACAATGGCAACAGCCGAGGAAGCTGCTCAAAGAGTTTATGCCAAAAAACTTGCTGCTGATAGAGAAAGTAAGAAAAGAAAGCGTTCCGAGGAATCACAAGAACAGCAAGAAAACAGGCTTGCGGCTAAAGAACGCAAAACCGCGCAGTTAGATGAAAATCCACCTGGACAGCGAGAGTCAAAACATATCAAAACTGAAAATGATAGCGATGATGATTGGGTTTGGGATTTTGACTTGGATAAGGTCATCAATGTCTACCAGATTTAAGTTAAAAAAAACAAAGGTTCGTCGATATGTACTTCATAGTGACGCTGAAAAATAAAGAAGAAAAAGAAAACTGAAAAAAGAAAAAAGGTAAAAGGTAAAAAACTAAAAAAAAAACTAAAAAGAAAAAACACTCAAAGAGAAATTACAGACCGGGACACAAATGACGACCGAGACAGAGGGAATATAAGTGACGACCGGGAACCTCAAAGAGAAATTACAGACTGGGACACCCGGACACAAATCACGACCGGGACACAGGGAATATAAATGACGACCGGGACTCAGGGACACAACTACAACGGGGACGCCGGGGGCACAGGCGGGATATATAAATGACGACCGGGACACAGGGATTGTTCGAATAGAAATTACAGACCGGGACACCGGAACACAAATGACGACCGGGACACCGGGACACAGGGAATATAAAAGACGACCGGGACAATCAAAGAGAAATTACAAACTGGGACACCGGGACACAAATGACGACCGGGACACAGGGAATATAAATGACGACCGGGACACAGGGACACATCATTAGAATAATGAGGTATAGATCTGAATACGGATTGTTTTTCCCATGGACAATTATATGTTGCATGTTCAAGAGTCAGTAAACCTGACAATCTATTTATATGCACAGACAATGGGATAGCGAAGAATGTTGTATATTCGCATGTTTTACGTAGTTAAAAACATATATTTATATCTATCTCTATTCACAGGTGGGACACAGGGACACAACTACAATGGCGCCTTAACTAATATGGCGCGTAACGACTTACGCGCGCGGGGGGGGCTTGGGGGGTGGCGCGGAGCGCCCCACCAACTAGGTGTTGCGGTGGCGCGAAGCGCCACCCCAACAGCTAGTCTATCTATATAAAAATAAGTTGTCTGTCTGTCTGTGGATCAGGTGACGTCGTGTTTCTTTGTCGACTGACGTCATGAAGTTAGTTGTCGTCATTTTTGCTATGACGGTGACGTCATTAACGGTATCTAAGACATTTGTTCACGGAAAAATGTTTAATTGTAAAATGACTGAAGAACCTACAATGGCAACAGCCGAGGAAGCTGCTCAAAGAGTTTATGCCGAAAAACTTGCTGCTGATAGAGAAATTAAGAAAAGAAAGCGTTCCGAGGAATCACAAAAACAGCAAGAAAACAGGCTTGCGGCTAAAGAACGCAAAACCGCGCGGTTAGATGAAAATCCACCTGGACAGCGAGAGTCAAAACATATCAAAACTGAAAATGATAGCGATGATGATTTGGTTTGGTATTTTGACTTGGATAAGGTCATCAATGCCTACCAGATTTACGTTAAAAAAATAAAGGTTCGTCGATATGTACTTCATAGTGACGCTGAAAAATAAAGAAGAAGAAGAAAACTGAAAAAAGAAATAAGGTAAAAAAACTAAAAAAAAACTAAAAGAAAAACACTCAAAGAGAATTTACAGACCGGGACACAAATGACGACCGAGACAGAGGGAATATAAGTGACGACCGGGAACCTCAAAGAGAAATTACAGACTGGGACACCGGACACAAATCACGACCGGGACACAGGGAAATAAATGACGATCGGGACACAGGGACACAACTACAACAGGGACGCCGGGGGCACAGGCCGGATATATAGACACCGGGAAACAAATGACGACCGGGACACAGAGAATATAAATGACGACCGGGACACTCAAAGAGAAATTACAAACTGGGACACCGGGACACAAATGACGACCGGGACACAGGGAATATAAATGACGACCGGGACACAGGGACACATCATTAGAATAATGAGGTAATGATCTGAATACGGATTGTTTTTCCCATGGACAATTATATGTTGCATGTTCAAGAGTCAGTAAACCTGACAATCTATTTATATGCACAGACAATGGGACAGCGAAGAATGTTGTATATTCGCATGTTTTACGTAGTTAAAAACATATATTTATATCTATCTCTATTCACAGGTGGGACACAGGGACACAACTACAATGGTGAGTAACTAATATGACGCGTAACGACTTACGCGCGCGGGGGGGCTTGTATATATATATATATATATATATATATATATATATATATATATATATATATATATATATATATATATATATATATATATATATATATATATATATATATATATATATATATATATATATATATATATATATGTATATATATATATATATATATATATATATATATATATATTCGTCGATATGTACTTCATAGTGACGCTGAAAATAAAGAAGAAAAAGAAAACTGAAAAAAGAAAAAAGGTAAAAAAACTAAAAAAAAACTAAAAGAAAAAACACTCAAAGAGAAATTACAGACCGGGACACAAATGACGACCGAGACAGAGGGAATATAAATGACGACAGGGAACCTCAAAGAGAAATTACAGACTGGGACACCCGGACACAAATCACGACCGGGACACAGGGAATATAAATGACGACCGGGACAACAGGGACACAACTACAACGGGGACGCCAGGGGCACAGGCAGGATATATAAATGACGACCGGGACACAGGGATTGTTCGAATAGAAATTACAGACCGGGACACCAGGACACAGGGAATATAAAAGACGACCGGGACACAGGGATTGTTCGAATAGAAATTACAAACTGGGACACCGGGACACAAATGACGACCGGACACAGGGAATATAAATGACGACCGGGACACAGGGACACATCATTAGAATAATGAGGTATAGATCTGAATACGGATTGTTTTTCCCATGGACAATTATATGTTGCATGTTCAAGAGTCAGTAAACCTGACAATCTATTTATATGCACAGACAATGGGATAGCGAAGAATGTTGTATATTCGCATGTTTTACGTAGTTAAAAACATATATTTATATCTATCTCTATTCACAGCTGGGACACAGGGACACAACTACAATGGCGCGTAACTAATATGGCGCGTAACGACTTACGCGCGCGGGGGGGGCTTGGGGGGGGGCGAAGCGCCCCACCAACTAGGTGTTGGGGTGGCGCGAAGCGCCACCCCAACAGCTAGTCTATCTATATAAAAATAAGTTGTCTGTCTGTCTGTGGATCAGGTGACGTCATGTTTCTTTGTCGACTGACGTCATGAAGTTAGTTGTCGTCATTTTTTGCTATGACGGGTGACGTCATTAACGGTATTTAAGACATTTGTTCATGGAAAAATGTTTAATTGTAAAATGACTGAAGAACCTACAATGGCAACAGCCGAGGAAGCTGCTCAAAGAGTTTATGCCAAAAAACTTGCTGCTGATAGAGAAATTAAGAAAAGAAAGCGTTCCGAGGAATCACAAGAACAGCAAGAAAACAGGCTTGCGGCTAAAGAACGCAAAACCGCGCAGTTAGATGAAAATCCACCTGGACAGCGAGAGTCAAAACATATCAAAACTGAAAATGATAGCGATGATGATTGGGTTTGGGATTTTGACTTGGATAAGGTGATCAATGCCTACCAGATTTACGTTAAAAAAACAAAGGTTCGTCGATATGTACTTCATAGTGACGCTGAAAAATTAAAGAAGAAGAAGAAAACTGAAAAAAGAAAAAAGGTAAAAAAAACTAAAAAAAAATCTAAAAAGAAAAAACACTCAAAGAGAATTTACAAACCGGGACACAAATGACGACCGAGACAGAGGGAATATAAGTGACGACCGGGAACCTCAAAGAGAAATTACAGACTGGGACACCCGGACACAAATCACGACCGGGACACAGGGAATATAAATGACGACCGGGACACAGGGACACAACTACAACGGAGACGCCGGGGGCACAGGCCGGATATATAGACACCGGGACACAAATGACGACCGGGACACAGGGAATATAAATGACGACCGGGACACTCAAAGAGAAATTACAAACTGGGACACCGGGATACAAATGACGACCGGGACACAGGGAATATAAATGACGACCGGGACACAGGGACACATCATTAGAATAATGAGGTAATGATCTGAATACGGATTGTTTTTCCCCATGGACAATTATATGTTGCATGTTCAAGAGTCAGTAAACCTGACAATCTATTTATATGCACAGACAATGGGACAGCGAAGAATGTTGTATATTCGCATGTTTTACATAGTTAAAAACATATATTTATATCTATCTCTATTCACAGGTGGGACACATGGACACAACTACAATGGCGCGTAACTAATATGGCGCGTAACGACTTACGCGCGCGGGGGGGGGGGGCATGTATATATATAATATATATATATATATATATATATATATATATATATATATAATATATATATATATATATATATATATATATATATATATATATATATATATATATATTATATATATATATATATATATATATATATATATATATATATATATATATATATATATATATATATTCACAGGTTGGACATAGGGACACAACTACAATGGCGCGTAACTAATATGGCGCGTAACGACTTACGCGCGCGGGGGGGCTTGGGGGATGTGGCGAAGCGCCCCCACCAACTAGGTGTTGGGGTGGCGCGAAGCGTCACCCCAACAGCTAGTATATATATACATATATATATATATATATATATATATATATATATATATTATATATATATATATATATATATATATATATATATATATATATATATATATATATATATATATATATATATATATATATAAATATATATATAAATATATATATATATATATATATATATATATATGTATATATATATATATATATATATATATATATATATATATATATATATGTATATATATATATATATATATATATATATATATATATATATATATATATATATATATATATATATATATGTATGTATATATATATATATATATATATATATATATATATATATATATATATATATATATATATTTTTGTTTTTTTTTTTTCCCAGGGGTGATCGTATCGACCCAGTTGTCCTAGAATGTTGCAAGAGGGCTCCTTCTAACGGAAATAAAAAGTTCTAGTGCCATTTTACGTGACCTAAAAAATTGGAGGGCACCTAGGCCCCCTCCCACACTAATTATTTCCCCAAAGTCAACGGATCAAAATTCTGAGATAGCCATTTTATTCAGCGTAGTCGAAAAACCTTATAACTATGTCTTTGGGGACGACTTACTCCCCCACAGTCCCCGTGGGAGGGGCAACACTTTACAAACTTTGACCTGTGCTTACATATAGTAATGGTTATTGGGAAGTATACAGGCGTTTTCAGGAGGATTTTTTTGGTTTGGGGGAGGGGTTGAGAAGAGGGGGATATGCTGGGGGAACTTTCCTTCGAGAATTTGTAATGGGAGAAGAAAATTTCCATGAAGGGAGAGCAGGATTTACTAGCATTATTTAAAAAAAACAATTAAAAAATAAAAGTGAAAAAGCTTTTTCAGCTGGAAGTAAGGAACAGCAATAAAACTTAAAACAAACAGAAATTATTACCCATATGAGGGGCTCACCTCCTTCTAATACCTCGCTCTTTACGCTAAAGTATTTTCGGTAATTTCAATTACCGAAATAATACTTATTCTACGGCTTTTGTGATTCAGGGGGTCATTCTTAATGAATTAGGATAAAGTTTAAGCTTTAGTGTAAAGAGCGAGGTACTGACGATGGGGCGAATCCCCTCATAT
Organism: Artemia franciscana; assembly: GCF_032884065.1. NCBI lineage: Eukaryota > Metazoa > Arthropoda > Branchiopoda > Anostraca > Artemiidae > Artemia > Artemia franciscana. Next base: position 37,309,489 of record NC_088879.1, on the reverse strand, counting down.
ATGTAATAAAAACATGAGAATACAAAAGTTCTTTACGTAAGCTAATTTATAAGTTACGTAAATCTTTTACCAATAAAAAGATTCGTAAAAAATTAAAAGTTCTAGTTGCCTTTTTAATTAACCAAAAAATCGGGGGGCAACTAGGCTTCGTCCCCCGCTCTTTTTTTCTCAAAATCATTCGATCAAAATTATGAGAAAGCCATTGAGCCAAAAAAAAAAAAATGCAAATTTCGTTTTGATTATTCCTCTGCGGAGAGCCAAAATCAAAACATGCATTGATTCAAAAACGTTCAGAAATTAAATAAAAAAAAACAAGTTTTTTCAACTGAAAGTAAGGAGTGACATCAAAACTTAAAACGCACAGAAATTACTTCGTATATGAAAGAGGCTGCTTCCTCATCAACGCCCCGCTCTTTACGCTAAAGTTTTTTACTGTTTTAGAAAGAAGAATTGAGAGAAAGAGTCAAACTTTAGCGTAAAGAGCGGGGCGTTGATGAGGAAGCAGCCTCTTTCATATACGAAGTAATTTCTGTGCGTTTTAAGTTTTGATGTCACTCCTTACTTTCAGTTGAAAAACTTGTTTTTTTTATTTAATCAATACCTAAAAACAAGCTTAATAAAATTATTTATGATTTTATTTATCTTAAATATTAAATAGCTAGGTTTTATTGGGAGCAAAATACCAAGTCATAAGAAACAATATAAAGATAAGAAAAGTCCATTATTAAGCTTGCTGATCTGATTAGCTCAGGCTAATTCCAAATTATGCAGTGGTAAGTTTTCTTTGCTTCTAGTCTCAATGTCAAAACTTACATCCACCAAATTATTGACAAAGATAATTAAGTTGGAAATTTCGGGAAGTTGGATGGGATATACAGCTAAATATATAAGATCAAATATTTAATTAAAGAGTTTATACAAATTAATATATATTAAATATTTAGTTTAACATCTTTAGTATTTACGTAGATCTTGATTATCATAGTGATTTATTTCTTATTTGTCGTAGTTGTTTAAAAATATCAGCCCGTTGTTCGAGACAGTAGCCATTTTCCTGTATTTGTATAGTTTTGTTTTATCCAGTTAGAATGATATTTAACTTAATTTTACTTCTCTCAAGATTCAAGTATTCATCCTTATCTGTACTTGCTGTTTTTTTATTTGCTATATTTGAGGTTTTTTTCATTGTGGGTTTGACACTAAAAGTGTTAAAAGGTTTAACACTTTTATACTCATTGCTCGTATCTGGAAGCCTGAAAAGGCACCTGATGATTGGACAAAAAGTACCCTCTTTAGCTATTTCAGTAAATAAAACGCGAAAAAATGTGACAGCTGTAAAAAAAATCAGTTTCCTATCTTTTGCGGGTAACCCCCTCTCTTATAATATTTTCCGGCACATCAGATAGTCCTCGATAAATATCTACGGGATTCCCAGATGCATTTTCCAATCATCCCGTTCTTCTTGGACGGATGTTATCAACGCACCATGGATGATGATTGAGAAATGAAGTACATGGCAAAAAAATTGAATCTGATTTTCTTGGGACTTTGGGAAAGATTCCTACTCCATCGCCCGAGATTCACTATGGAAAATCCTGCGGTATTAAGGAATCCCTTAGTAATAGTGGCCCTAATTCTTGCATTATGTGAAAATACACATTGCTGTGTTGGGACAAAGGAATAGAATACTAGATATTTCTGTATCATGTCCAGTGTGAAAAAAGGCTGTAATTTTTCTGTTCCTTTTCGTCATTTTCGTTGACTCTACACGCCGTGATTTTACTGGATTCAGCATCCAAATTGGATAAGCAAATCGGCTAACTGACCTGGATTTGGCTGACATTACTGCATTGATGGAAAGTAACAAGACCAAATTCCAGGATATCTACATGATATTGCTGGCTGACTTGTCCTCAAAATTAACACAAACAATCCAGCCAATACGGGGTTTGGTCATAAAATGGCTCATAAGTTCATATGGTATTCATGTAATGCCAAGACAGCTAGCCTTATTGATTTTGTTATAGTAAACCGAGACCGGAAGGATCAATACAAGATACTAGGAGTATTGTTATTGATATTAAATGTAATGACCACCATCTAGCAGAGTCGTGGGTTAATTTAAAGCTGGAATTTCGGAAGGGTAACTACTTCCCAGGAAGTTATGCTTGGTAGACTCCAGGATGAGAATTTGAGGGAAATTTTCCCGGAACATGTTGGACACTTATTTTAAGAGTTTAAAATTTGACTATGTGGAAGATACTTAAATAATCTTAGAAAAACAACTTGGCAGCGCTTTGTAAGTATTTTAAGGTGCAAAAATTGTTTTCATGGTGTAGATGTGCTACATTTACAGAATACCTTGGCAAGCAAAGTGTGGATGCTTTCGACATTAACGAATGTTTAGCCAATTCTGATAGACATGGGGTAGATTTCCTGACTGCTGAAGAAAATGACTTGCACAAAATAGGTAACAAAAATTGTTCGTCTCTTCTGTATATCAACAATAAATTGTGAATGACATCAGAAATTTTGTTAGTATTCTTTTCTTCTAAAAGCTGTTGCAACATCCAGCAAATTCAGAAAACCTGCACAATTGGATTAGATTTAACAAAACAAACTCAGTGTGAAATTATATGTTGTTATTGTCTGGTCTAAATGAGAAAGCGTTACTTGTCAGTTATCTAGTAGCTTTGTTTGTTGCTAAAGCAGGAATACCTCAAAACATTGCTAAATATTTGATTTTACCATCCAGAAGGTATATTTGGCAAACAAAAGATCGAAAAGCTTAAAAATACACCCTTCTCTGACAATACTATTCAACGCAGGATAGGCATTATGGCGATCGTCGGTCGTGACTGAATCATAGACAAAAAAATTCTTTTGTATCTTTTGCAACGGATGTTACGGGTTGCACACATCTGTAGCTTTTGTGCGTTTTGAATCCAATGGAATACTATGTTCAAGGTTCATTATTAAATATAGCAATAAATTACACATTTTCATACATTTTTCCATTGATGGGGAGCAGAGCTAGTATACAAACAACAACAAAATAGAAACAAAAATAATACATCATATCACTGAAACAAACACAACTATTCTTGCCTGAGTTTCGTATTAGAGAAATATCATCGGTATGCCACTCCAGCCTACCCTCTAACACACATAATCTCGAGACAATACTAACATTATAACACCAATCATCAGACTAAATTGGACAGGGAGAGCAAAAAGAGAGCCGATATCAAATGGCAGTAATCGACAAAATTTATATGCCAGTAAAAGCTAAGAAAAAAAAATTCCAATCAGTACATTAAGTCAAACACTTAAAATTAAAAAGAAATTAAAAAAGCAAAATCATCAAAGATAAAGGGCAAAGTAGTAAACTTAACAATTAAATTACAAAAACATTGCAGTAAAAAAAAAATATATAAAAAAACGGCAATAGAGGAAAAGGGGAATTCGGCAATTACATAATCACGGATTATTATTAATGTGTTCCAGAAAGGGGATAAAACTTTTACGAAACCTCTCTGTAACAGCATGGATTGGAGAGTAAGTTGGGATTGCTAAGAAGGCTGACCTGGGGAGTCGGAGTCTAGTGGGATTGTGAAAATCAGGGAGTAAGTCCTCAGTACGGGGATTGGAAATTACTAATTTAGCGAAAAGCAGGCACATTTTTTCCCTCCTTTTTTTAAGGTGGTAATGAGTGCAGCTTTAAGGAGGAAGGAGTATGGAATTTCGCCTTCAATGTAAATGATCCTGAGAGAACGCTTTTGGACCGACTCAATTTTGTCACTAAGTTCATTTGGAAGTTGCAAATGCCAGACCGGACATGCATATTCCAATAACGGCATGATAAAGGATAATTAAACACAGAGGGAATGTACCTTAGGACATTTAAATTTGTTTAGCAGCTTAAAATGGATAGTGAAACATTTGCTTGTTTAACAATGTTGGAAACATGTGTGTCCCAGTTAAGATCATTAGAAATTGTCAAACAGTTCGTGGTAACAAACTGTAGTAAGGAGCGACCCGGGTCAATAGTAACCAAAACTCTAAAAAACGGAATTTTGATACCAATAGTTATATCAGAAGAATCACATTTTAATGCTGATTTTAAATATATAAGTTTCATGAAGTTTAGTCTTACCCATCAAAAGTTACGAGCCTGAGAAAATCTGCCCTATTTTAGAAAATAGGGTGAAACACCCCCTAAAAGTCAAAGAATCTTATTGAAAATCACCCCATCAGATTCAGCGTATCAGAGAACCCTATTGTACAAGTTCCAAGATCCTATCTACAAAAATGTGGAATTTTGTATTTTTGCCAGAAGACAAATCACGGATGCGTGTTTATTTGTTTGTTTTTTTGTTGTTTTTTTTCTTTTTCCCAGGGGTGATCGTATCGACCCAGTGGTCCTAAAATTTTTCGAGAGGGCTCATTCGAACGGAAATGAAAAGTTCTAGTGCCCTTTTTAAGTGACTAAAAAAATCGGAGGGCACCTAGGCCCCCTCCCACGCTCATTTTTTTCCCAAAGTAGTCGGATCAAAATTCTGAGATACCCATTTTATTCAGCATAGTCAAAAATCTTTATCAGTATGTCTTTGGGAACAACTGACTACCCCACAGCCCCCGTGGGAGGGGGTTGCAAGTTTCAAATTTTGACCAGTGTTTGCATATATTAATGGTTATTAGGAAATGTAGAGACGTTTTCAGGGGGATTTTTTGGTTGGGAGGGGGGTTGAGAAGAGGAGACTATGTGGGGGAAATTTTACATGGAGGAACTTGTCAAGGGGGAAGAAGATTTCCATAAAGGGGGCGCAGTATTTTCTAGCATTATTTAAAAAAAAAACAATAAGAAAATAAATATGAAAAGTTTTTTTTCAACTGTAAGTATGGAGTAGCATTAAAACCTAAAACGAACAGAAAATATTACGCATATAAGGGGTTCACCTCCTCCTAATACCTCACTCTTTACGCTAAAGGATTTTTAGTAATTTCAACTATTTATTCTACGGCCTTTGTGATTCAGGGGACAAAATTTAAGCTTTAATGCAAAGAGTTATTGACGAGGTATTGACGAGTGGGCGAACCTTCTCATATACGTAATAAAAACATACGAACATAGAAGTTTGTTACGTAAGCTAATTCGTAAGTTACGTATATCTTTTACTAATGAAAACGTTCTTAAAAACTAAAAGTTCTAGTTGCCTTTTTAAGTACCCAAAAAATTGGAGAGCAACCAGGCCTCCTTCCCCTCCTTTTTTCATAAAGTCATTCGATCAAAACTATGGGAAAGCCATTTAGCCAAATAAATAAATATGCAAATTTCGCTGCTTCTTCTTCAACGCCCTGCTCTTTACGCTAAAGTTTTTACTGTTTTAAAAAGTAGAGTTGAGAGAAAGAGTCAAACTTTAGTGCAAAGAGCAAGGCGTTGAAGAAGGAGCAGCCCCTTCATATACGGGGTAATTTCTGTTCGTTTTAAGTTTTAATGTCGCTCCCTACTTTCAGTTAAAAAAACTTATTTTTTTATTTAATTTTGACACCAAGAAGCTTAACATGTTTCACTAGCATTTCGCGTGGGATCGGGTCTCAAAAAACAGTAGTAGATTTCAAGAAGTTGATCGTCATTATCTGTGATTTAGTGGGATTTACTGTCATGTTTAAATTATTAGATTCATCTGAACATTGGGTTAGGATTTCAATGGGGTCACTGTTAATATTCCTATGATATACTTCAAGGATCGACAGGTCATCCACATATTTCCTTATTTGGGGGAATTCCTTGCCAATATCGTTAATGATGACAAGGAATAAGAGTGGTCCCAATAAGGTTCCTTGAGGTATTCCACAGTACCTAGGGAGGGGGTTAGAGTAAGTATTTTTGTATTTTACAACTTAGGATCTGTTTGAAAGGAACGATATAACCATATTTCTAAAAGTGGGTCAATTTCAAAGTTATCATGTAGTAAGAGAATTAGGATATTTTGGTCAACTAAGTCAAATGCTTTTTCGAAATCGACTAAAACCAGGTTTAGTATTAAATTGTTTAAAGAATAAAATCTGGTTATTGCAAAAATATTTGAATATATTTTGACAATGGGTTAAAGCAATTCAAAAACTTTAAAAAAGAAAACCAAAAGTTTGAAGCTTAGTAGAAATTCTTGTTAGAAATGTTGTCTGCACCAAGGAATTTCTTTGTCGGTGGAAACTGGAAGTTAAATGGAAAGAAGCAGGAAATTGGAAACATAATAAATTTCCTAACTGCTGGAAATCTTGACCCAAGCACAGAGGTTGTATGTGCTCCTCCTACTATTTATTTGGAACATGTTAGAAAAAATTTACCCTTATCAGTTGGTGTGGCAGCACAAAATTGCTACAAGGTTCCTAAAGGAGCATTTACTGGAGAGACTAGTCCTGCAATGATCAAAGATGTTGGAGTTGAGTGGGCCATCATAGGTCATTCTGAGGGAAGAAATGTGTTTGGGGAATCTGATGAGCTAATTGGGGCCAAGGTTGGCCATGCCCTTGAAGCTGGGTTGAAGGTGATCCCATGCATTGGTGAAAACTCGAAGAGAAGGAAAGTGGAAAGACAGAGGAGGTTGTTTTCTGTCAGCTGAAAGCAATTGCTGATAATATCAAGCCTGATGAATGGTAAAATGTGGTCATTGCCTATGAGCCGGTTTGGGCAATCGGTACTGGTAAAACAGCGTCTCCAGCTCAGGCTCAAGAGATCCACGTCAAGCTTTGCGAATGGCTAAACGATAACGTCTCTGCAGATGTGGCTCGGAAAACACGAATTATTTATGGTGGCTCCGTAACTGCTGATAACCGTCGTGAACTTGCCAGAGAGAGAGATATTGACGGTTTTCTCGTCGGTGGCGCGTCTCCCATGCCAGATTTTGTTCAAATTGTCAATGCCCGTCAGTAAATTGTAGAGGATTTTGTTTAGTTTTTTTTAATCTGATTGTTTGAGATATTTTTCTTTTATTATGACATATTGGCTGTGCTGGCTAAATGAAAGGCGGAACTGCATTGTAAATACAACCAGCAAATTTCAGTGTAAAAGATTGGTTGAAATAAAGTAAATTGTGCATCTAAAAAAAAAAAAAAAAAAAAAAAAAAAAAAAAAAAAAAAAGTTTACAGTGGGATGTCGCAACAGTAATTTTTTAATATACTACCTAATTTCCATAAAAAAAAAATCTTTTAAAATTCATCCAACTCTTGTTAAACACTCAATGGCTTCTAATTGTTGTTCAGCTTATGAAGATTGATGCCGACCATCCTGTTCCTCTGCTCTTAAAACATCGTGACTCTTCTTAGCATTTGCCACTGAAAATTTCCCCTTCTCATGCCTGTACGGATGAAGCTGCTTGGGAGGTTTGGGATGACTTAGTAATCCATCTCCTCCGAGGGAAGTAAGGACCATAGTAGATGAAAGAACAATTGGGGAAGTAAAATTTTTGATTTTTGTGGTGAAAAATTTTTTGTTATTTGAATGGAAGAGTTGGAAAAGATGGAGGTGTGGGAAACCTCACTTTGGGCTTCTCTAAGCGTTATTGACTATATTTTGGGTGGATGTTCCTCTTTAGCGTCTTTGTGCAGATTTAGAGGTGATGGCAGTGGTAAGTTCAGATGACTCGCCTATTAGGGCTACTTTTGAGTGGGTTACTTCGAAAGAAACTTGCAGCTAATAGTGATAGGATGAAAAAACGGAGGGAAATTGAGGATTTAGGGATTAGAAAGGCCTTTAAAGTAACAGGAGAGAAAGAGAAACTTTTTCAGAGTATAATGACGAGTGAAGAATATTTTACTAGGTGATGGAAAAATAGAGGAGTCGTTAGCATTAGTTCATGATGTTGTATACGAGGTAGGCTCAAATTTAAATTGCATAGTTAAGAATGATATTAAGACTGGATATTTCGATGATGATTCTGAAAGAAAACGCCTGGGAGTTTTAAAGGCACTGTGGAAAGCGAGTGATATTATAGCTAGTAGGGAAAATACTAGATTTAATTTGATTATAAGCTGAGTCGGAATAAGTATAAGAACTTGTTAAAGATTACGAAAAAAAAGCATGAAATTAAGACAGGAGAGCAACTGAAAAAAGGTGATAGAGAAGGAGATATTAGGACCTTTTGGCGTAAAGTTAAAAATTCTACAGGAGGAGCAGAGGTTTATGATGGTATTTCAGCAGTAGATTCTTGGCCTGCATATTTAGAGGAAAGAGAAAATGAAGTGATTAGGGACCAAGGAGGAACTAGTTTGAGTGTAGATCTGGTATCTGCAGTACGTGATGTAGTTGATAGGCCAATGAAAGAATATGATTACGTTTGGTTGCTCCGGTAAGTAAAGTTTTGGAGACAATGAAAGGAATGAGAGTTGGGTCTGCTCCAGGTATAGATGGAATACCTACCGCGCTTTTGAAGTGGGGATGGGTATGGCTGCTGCCTGTATAGTAGGGATGTTTTCCGGTATATTGAACAGTTCAGAACGGTCCTTGTCTTGGGCTATGTCTATTCTAGTGCCATTATTTAACAAGGAGGATAGATTAGACCATGGGAATCATAGACGTATAGGCTTAATTCATGTGCATAGTTAGGTTTTTGCTAAGATATTATGTCTTAGGATAGATAATTAGATGACAAATATAGAAATTTATCAGATTCACAGGCAGGGTTCAGAAAAGGCTATAGTCCTCTAGATCAGATTTTTTTTTGCATTAGGGATGATTTGGAAACAAGTTAGGAGAGACGAAGGCAGGCTATTGATTATACTTTTAGATTTCAAAGGGCGTTTAACGGAGTAGTTAGAAGTTTATGATAAAGTCGTTGTTATCCCTATGGCTACCAAGTGTATTTGTTAATATTATGGAATCTATGTATAATATAGTTAAGATTGTAGTACGGGTAGGCTATTTCTCTAGGGTTATTAGGAGCAGACTTGGTGTTAAGCAGGGATGTACAATTTCCCTAAGGCTGTTTTCATTGTATATTAATAATTTTCAAAATTATTTGATAGGCAGAGGTGCCCCAATAATTAAGCCAAGTGCTATTGTTATGGCATTACTTTTTGCGGATGACATAGTATTAGCAGTGAAAAGTAAAGAACATTTGCAACAACTGCTAGATCTAGCATATTCGTATTTTAGGAATAAGACACTAGTACTAAACGTAAAGAAGTCGGTGGTAATTGTTTTTTAGGAGAAGTGGAGAATAGATTGATTCGAAGCGCCAGTTTACATATGAAGCGTCAGTTTACAATAGAGCATGTAAATGAGTTTCAGTACTTAGGTTGTAGGGTTTCGTCAGGTGGGAATTGGAAGAAACATCTCAAGATAGTAGAATGTAGGGGAAATAGACTTCTGGCAATGTTAAGTAAAAGCAGAATTAAGGAAATTTTGGATTTTGGACTACTGAAGTATATTTTTAATGCTAGGGTTAGGTCGGCTTTGCATTATGGGGCGGAGTTTTGGGGATTTAATAATTGGTTAAATTTAGGAAAAATGCAGTTGAGGCTTTTTAAGTATATAATAGGCGTTGATAATACGTTTAAATTGGTTAGTGCTGACAGGGGATATAGGAATAAATTATATGAGACAGAGTAGGTTCATTACTATGGTTAAATATTGGGAAAGGGTGTCATCGATAGAAGATAATAGGCTATTAAAACAATCATTTTTAATGATGCTTCAAGTTAGGAGGAAGGATTCGTGGCCAAATGAGGTGAAGAATATATTAGACCTAGCAATGCTAGGTAATTTCTGGAATAAAGGAAAGGGGATAGGAGAGATCAGCCGTTTATAAAGAAAGAGACGTATATCCAAAAACCCAGTTTCGGAAAACTGGGTTCAGAAAGTCCAGAAATTTCACTTTACTGGAGAGCAAATAAGCCTGTAGTAAAGGCTTTTAAACTTAATTTGAGGTTTTTGATACTGCAGAAGTCGATAGGCGGCTTTTCATGTCTATCCGAAATTGCTGCGCCACCCCAACAGCTAGTTATATATATAAAAATAAGTTGTCTGTCTGTCTGTCTGTCGAGTGACGTCATTATATGACGTCTGAATTATTTCATCACTAGCTGTTGGTGTAGCTAGTTGGTACCTAGTTGGTGGGGCGCTTCGCGCAACCCCCCCAAGCCCCCCCCGCGCGCGTAAGTCGTCACACACCATATTAGTTACGCGCCATTATAGTTGTGTCCCTGTGTCCCACCTGTGAATAGAGAAAGATATATATATATATATATATATATATATATATATATATATATATATATATATATATATATATATATATATATATATATATATGTGTGTGTGTGTGTGTGTGTGTGTTTTTAACTACGTAAAACATGCGAATATACCACATTCTTCGCTGTCCCATTGTCTGTGCATATAAATAGATTGTCAGGTTTACTAACTCTTGAACATGCAACATATAATTGTCCATGGGAAAAACAATCCGTATTCAGATCTATACCTCATTATTTTAATGATGTGTCCCTGTGTCGAGGTCGTCATTTATATTCCCTGTGTCCCGGTCGTCATTTATGTCCCGGTATCCCAGTTTGTAATTTCTCTTTGAGTGTTCCGGTCGTCATTTATATTCCCTGTGTCCCGGTGTCCCGGTCGTCATTTGTGTCCCGGTCTGTAATTTCTATTCGAACAATCCCTGTGGCCCGGTCGTCATTTATATATCCCGCATGTACCCCCGGAGTCCCCGTTGTAGTTGTGTCCCTATGTCCCGGTCGTCATTTATATTCCCTGTGTCCCGGTCGTAATTTGTGTCCGGGTGTCCCAGTCTGTAATTTCTCTTTGAGGTTCCCGGTCGTCATTTATATTCCCTGTGTCCCGGTCATCATTTGTGTCCCGGTGTCCCGGTATGTAATTTCATCAGTTGACAAACATGACGTCAGTCGACAAACAACTTCATGACGCATACAGCTCAATCCTTCTAATGACGTCAGTCGACAAACATGACGTCAGTCGACACAGAAACATGACGTCACCTGATCCACAGACAGACAACTTATTTTTATATATATACTAGCTGTTGGGGTGGCGCTTCGCGCCACCCCAACGCCTAGTTGGTGGGGCGCTTCGCGCCCCCCCCCAAGCCCCCCCCGCGCACGTAAGTCGTTACGCGCCATATTAGTTATGCGCCATTGTAGTTGTGTCCCTGTGTCCCACCTGTGAATATAGATAGATTTATATATGTGTTTCAAACTACGTAAAAATTGCGAATAAACAACATTCTTGGCTTTCCCATTGTCTGTGCATATACAAAGCCGTATGTACTAATAATGACGTCATATGCAAACGCTCTCTTTACAAACAAACAAACATGCATCCACACAACTCGTTTTTATATAGATAGATAGATAGATAGATACAATACAAATTAACTGCGTAAAACTTGCGAATATACAACATTCTTCGCTGTCCAATTGTCGCTGCATATAAATACATTGTCAGGTTTACTGACCCTCGAACATGCAACGTACAATTGTCCATGGGAAAAACAATCAGTATTAAGATCTATACCACATTTTTCTAATGATTGACCTTGAGCTTTGTTAATGGTGATTGCAAATACTAATCGAATTGGGAATTGCAATCTTTTAAATTGAAAAAGCAGATCCGTTGGAATCATGGGAATGAGAGGAATAAGAACAGCCTCACCCTCATAAGGACCTGTCAAGATTGTGGCCTCTATTAGGTTTTCCATTGTTTTTTTTACGGCAAGTCGCGTGCCATTGCAAAGCTTTGGTGGGTTGATATTTCTTAAAAGTATTATTGGTACGCCTATTTTTAGTTGTAGCACGTGTGGTGGAAACCCTGAAGGATCTATGGAATTTAAAAATTCAGATGGATAATTAACCGCTTCATTTGGTTCCAAAACTGTGTCGACTGACTTGTAAAGGACTGCCTGGTCTCGAATCTTGGTCAAAACAATATTGTTGATTTCGTGGACGTCTTTATTTTTGGGTGTGAGAATCGCTCTTTTACTTAGCCATTTATTATTTTTATAATTTTTTAGAATATTCGGAAATACTTTTTCAATCAATTCATTTTTGGACGTCACTAAATTACAGAAATCAGCAGGTAGTTGTATATGTCCTGAAATTGAGTCTACTGTTTGACCAGAGTCATCGTTTTGCAATTGGACACGCATATTTGTAGTTAATTTTAATATTTTTACGTCTGCCCATAAATTAGAATTTTTTAGGCAAGCATTCATTTCGTCTGCAGGAGTTAAGCTACGTAAAAATTGCGAATATACAACATTCTTGGCTTTCCCATTGTCTCTGCATATACAAAGCCGTATGTACTAATAATGACATCATATGCAAACGCTCTTTTTACAAACAAACAAACATGCATACACACAACTCGTTTTTATATAGATAGATAGATAGATAGATACAATACAAATTAACTGCGTAGAACTTGCGAATATACAACATTCTTTGCTGTCCAATTGTCGCTGCATATAAATAGATTGTCAGGTTTACCGACCCTCGAACATGCAACGTACAATTGTCCATGGGAAAAACAATCAGTACTAAGATCTATACCACATTTTTCTAATGATTGACCTTGAGCTTTGTTAATGGTGATTGCAAATGCTAATCGAATTGGGAATTGTAATCTTTTAAATTGAAAAGGCAGATCCGTTGGAATCATGGGAATGCCAGGAATAAGAACAGCCTCACCCTCAAAAGGCCCTGTCAAGATTGTGGCCTCTATTAGGTTTTCCATTGTTTTTTTTTTACGGCAAGTCGAGTGCCATTGCAAAGCTTTGGTGGGTTTATATTTCTTAAAAGTATTATTGGTACGCCTATTTTTAGTTGTAGCACGTGTGGTGGAAACCCTGAAAGATCTATGGAATTTAAAAATTCAGACGGATAATTAACCGCTTCATTTGGTTCCAAAACTGTGTCGACTGACTTGTAAAGGACTGCCTGGTCTCGAATCTTGGTAAAAACAATATTGTTGATTTCGTGGACGTCTATAGTTTTGGGTGCGAGAATCGCTCTTTCACTTAGCCATTTATTATTTTTATAATTTTTTAGAATATTCGGAAATACTTTTTCAATCAATTCATTTTTGGACGTCACTAAATTACAGAAATCAGCAGGTAGTTGTATACGTCCCGAAATTGAGTCTACTGGGAGCTTTCCGTTTCCAATTGTCACCAATTGATCTGAAAATGTTTGACCAGAGTCTTCGTTTTGCAATCGGACACGCATATTTGTAGTTAATTTTAATATTTTTACGTGTGCCCATAAATTAGAATTTTTCAGGCAAGCATTCATTTCGTCTGCAGGAGTTGATCTAGGTATTATAGGTAATGTTTGCCTGAAATCTCCCACAAGCAATATTAATGTGCTGCCAAAGGGTTTCGACTTCCCTCTCAAATCTTTCAAGCATTGATCCAGAGCCTCGAGCGATTTTTTGTGTGCCATTGTGCACTCATCCCAAATAATAAGTTTGCATTGCTGCAATACTTTACCCATCCCAGATGATTTGGAAATATTGCACGTGGGAGTTTCTGGAGAATGCAAATTCAGCGGCAATTTCAAAGCGGAATGAGCAGTTCTTCCACCAGGCAGCAATGTTGCGGCTATTCCGGACGACGCAATTGCCAACGCTATATCATTTTTTGATCGAATTGATGCCAGAATCAGTTTTATCACAAATGTTTTACCAGTACCTCCTGGCGCATCCAAAAAGAAAATTTCTCCAACGTTGTTATCGACACAATGCATTATCTTATCATAAATGTCTTTTCGTTCCGACGTTAACTTGGAAATGTTATTTTGTACATACGACAATAGATCACTCGTACTGTAACTTTGTTCACGATCCAATTCTACACATGTCAAAACAGCAGCGATACGGTTAGGTGAAGGCATTCCCAAATCCTGAAGAGGTTTGTTTGCCATACGTACGCACAAATCTTCTATAATAACTAAAGTGTAGTAATAAATTTCTGATGTAAAATCAAAAGTCATATCTGACGTCTTCGATGGAGTATATCTTCGGACATTTTTGACTTATATTTTCCCCATAACTCTGTAGGAGCTGATGGAGAGCAAGTTGTTAAAATGATGCCAAACAATGCACGAATTTGACTTGGGGTTGACGTTTCGCACGCGTCATTGATGCAGTTATCCCAGTGTTGGTCCTTCTCCAATAAATTCAGAGCTTGGCATGCACTACGGTAAGTGTCATGTATAGTACCGTTTACAGTTCTCAAATACTCAAAGGATGTCGGACCGGGTACATTCACCAAAAGCAGGCGTAGAAAGAAGCATTCATGTTGATTGGGGTGAACGGTGTAGAGTCTTCCTATCGTGGTATCTTTGAAGATGGTAGGTTGGCCGTCGACTGACTTACCCTGTTTTCGATGTTCAAGTACTTTATTTTTAGTATTCCACGTGTAATACGAAGGCACTTCAGTATACAGCAGTTTTTTTGCAAAAGAATCATTTTTGCAAAGCGAAAAAAAAAGCTGTTAATGTTGTATCACCGTCAAAGCAAAAATGACGACAACTAACTTCATGACGTCAGTCAACACAGAAACATGACGTCACCTGACAGACAGACAGACACACAGACAGACAACTTATTTTTATATATAAGATAGAAGATAGATATACCAATTCAAAAACGAATGTATTCAAGCCGAAGTAGCTGAGTTGGTAAAGCGTTATGTTCCAGGTTCCAGGTCCGAGAGGTTCCAGGCTCGAACCTTGGCTTTAGCATAAATACAAAAGAAGAAAAAAAAATAAAAAAGGTAAAAACTACAAAAAAACTAAAGATAATTCTAAAAAAACTAAAAAAGCTAAAAAACTAAAAAGAACTAAAAAAAGGTAAAAAGACTAAAAACTAAAAAAGAAAAAACTAAAAAAAAACTAAAAAAGATAAAAACTACAAAAAAGAAAAAAAAAACAAACACTAATAAAAAAACTAAAAAAAAACTAAAAACTGAAAAAGAAAAAAAAAACTAAAAGAAGAAAAAAACTGAAAAATAAAGGCGAAAAACAAACTAAAAACCGGGACCACAGGGAATATAAATGACAACCGGACACTCAAAGAGAAATTGCAGACTGGGACACTGGGACACAAATAACGACGGGAGATATAAATGACGACCGGGACACTCAAAGATAAATTACAGGCTGGGACACAAATGACGACCGGGACACCGAACACAGGGAATATAAATGACGACTGGGACGCTCAAAGAGAAATTACAGACAGGGACACTGGGACACAAATGACGACCGGGATACTGGGAATATAAATGACGACCGGGACACAGGGACACAACTACAAGGGATGCCGGGGGCACAGGCGGATATATAAATGACGACGGGGACACAAGGAATGTTCGATTAGCAATCACATCAACAAAGCTCAAGTGCAATCATTAGAACAATCAGTTATAGATCTGAATACGGATTTATTTTTCCCATGGACAATTTTATGTTGCTTGTTCAAAAGTCGGTAAACCTGACAATCGATTTATATCACAGACAATGGGACATCAAAGAATGTTGTATATTCGCAAGTTTTAAGTAGTTAAAAAAATTATATATATATATATATATATATATATATATATATATATATATATATATATATATATAAATATATATATTATATATATATATATATATATATATATATATATATATATATATATATATATATATATATATATATATATATATATATATATATATATATATATATATATATACTATATATATATATATATATATATATATATATATATATATATATAATATATATATATATATATATATATTATATAAATATATATATATAATATTATATATATATTTATATATATAATATTATATATTTTATATATAATATTATATATATTATATATAA
>NC_088879.1:37157693-37293454 GCF_032884065.1 Artemia franciscana | reverse complement strand
CCCTCCCTCCATAAAAAAATGCCTTTTGGACAATTATAAGATGCAGTTAATACCAGCCTATACCATAAAATTATTTTGTTTCCCCCATAGATGGGGGAATGCAAGGTACCTGATACCTTGACTCATAGACAAGTTATACAATTATTTGACAATAACTTTTATTTAAATGATTTTATTTAAAAGTTTAAAAGATTCTTATTTTAAAACTTTCTAAGGGGAACAAATGAGAGATTTGAATGTCACAGTATGGTTCCATCTTCAGTTGTGATATGAAATGATCTTGGGAAACCTTCCAATGGTATGGTGTCTGTAGTGCCTTATTGACTCTGTGGTTGCTTCTGGTAACACTTTGTTGCACCTGCATGGAGTGTGGGTTGAGGCTTAGGCTGCTTGTTGAAGAATTGTTTCTATCTTGACTGGGCTCCTTTCCACTTATTCAGATATGTATTACTTGAATAACCTGCTTTTCCAGATGTTTTGGTGTGTAAGATAGGGTGGAACATAGCTGTCTACATGTGTATTGTCAATAAGGTCATAATGCACTACAGACACCATACAATTGGAAGGTTTCCCAAGATCATTTCATATCACAACTGAAAATGGAACCATACTGTTACATTCAAACCAGCAACCCCCCCCCCCCTACAAAACTCAAAACCAAATCTTGATATGGCTAATTTAGGAAATAGAAAATTTATCGAAATAACTTACTCTCATGTCATCTCCCACAAGGAGTATTATAACTATCATTTTTAAATTCATCTTCTTTTTTTTCTACATTCAACTTGTCCAAAATTTTGGAATAAAATCTATCTTCTTCTTCTTCTTATTGTTTTTTTTTTAAATAGATGGCATTATTCTTATTCTTCAGCCATTAATAAAATACATAATTTTAGGAAGTCCAAATGAAATAAACAAAATAATTTTATGGTAATGGCCGGTATTTTATGGCCAGTATTAACTGCATCTTATAATTGTCCAAAAGGCATTTTTTCGATGGAGGGAGGGAGGATAGAGATGAGGCAATGACATAAAAACAATGTTTGATAAGAAAATGTAGCCTAGCTGTATTATCATTCATCCTTATGGCTAGTCTAAAAGTTGATAGAAAATTTACATACACCTTGATACTGTTAAGGAGTATTTTCATACCCCGTGACTCCACAGTATTCCAATATTCCGTATCCTTACCTATTTTTCTGAGAACTAAAATGTCTACCTTCTTCAATTCTTGTAATAACACTCCTGCTTTTGCATTACTTTTTTACAATAGATGGCATTATTCTAATTCAGTGGGTATTGATAAAATATATCATTAAGATGTTTAAATGAAATAAACGAAATAACTTTATGATATAAGCCGGTATTAACTGCATCTTACCATTGTCTAATAGGTTTTTTTGTTTTTTTTTGGGG
Organism: Artemia franciscana; assembly: GCF_032884065.1. NCBI lineage: Eukaryota > Metazoa > Arthropoda > Branchiopoda > Anostraca > Artemiidae > Artemia > Artemia franciscana. The sequence continues at coordinate 37,292,038 of NC_088879.1, read as the reverse complement.
GGAGGGTATACAGATGAAGCACTTACACTGAACACAAAGATATTTCAGGCGCAAGATTTCAAAACAATATAAAAATGTGCCGAAAGCTCCAATATTCTAGAGATAATGTGCCAAATGAACGACTCCCATCCCACCCAAAACAATGTACCGATTATAAAAAATTAATGCACAATCGCTTCAAGAGTGGCGATTGCCACTCTGATAAAAAATAAGATGTTTAAATGAAATAAACGAAATATTTATATGGTATAAGTCGGTATTAAGTTTATCTTATCATTGTCTAAGAGGATTTTTTTTTTGGGGGGGGGGTATACAGACGAAGCACTTAAATTAAACACAAAATCGCCCCTAGAGTGGCGAAAATGTTCCTATCTGGCAACCTAGCGCAGCACTAACTGATCTATCATCAGTTCCTAGCTTATATTATTGATATCATCAAAAACTAAACAACATCAAAAGCCCTGATCCTTTTTTAAAATCATTTTAAAAACTATCCCAAAAAAAAAAATATCTAAAAAAGTTTAAAGACGATATTAAACTTGAGATCACATAAATAAAAACCTATCGTAGTTTCAACTCAAACTGAACAGAAATTACAACCAAGAACAAATTGAACCCCAAATTAACAGAAATGAAATAAATAGTCACAGGGTTGGATCCAGGATTTTCCCCAGGAGGGGGGGGGGGGGTGAATAACAGTTTGTTTCAACAAGCTAGTGAACAAAGAAATACCCGCAATTAAAAGGGAACCCCCACAATTATCTGTCGTAAGTAGGTAATGGAATTGGTTGTAAATTTAATCTAAAATTTAATAAGGGTTTAAGGTGTAATGAATCTGTTGAAATTGAGATGGTATAAAAATATTGATACAAAATAGAAAAATATAGAAACAACCCCAATATGAAAAACAAAAAAAAATCTGTTCACCATCTAAAAAAAATATGATATTTAGCATTTGCTGTATAATTTTTTGCCTTTGTACTTCTAATCACTACTGTGGATGATTTATGCGTTTTCTTGTAAAAAAAAAAGACCTTGAATCATCTTTTGGGGTCAACCACTCTTTGCGACAATTTGTTTAGGTCAAACCCTTTAGTATGTCGCCCAACTTTGTGGGATCACTTAGTGACTAAAATAGTGATGAAGATTGGGAAATTAAAATAAAGAGACAACTTGTATATTCGTAAAAGATATATTAAACATTAAATACTAGTTATTTTTTGGGTGTAGCAAGAAAACAGAATGAAGAGATAGAAATACATTGAAGACGCTTAAAACGAGGGTTTAAGTACAGGCAATAAAAAGAATTGTCGTGATGTTTTGATGAGCAGTGTCATCTTTGACAAAATCTCAATATATATATATATATATATATATATATATATATATATTATTGATTTTGCATGTTTGTTATATATTTACAATATAGCTTAAAACGGATTTATAACATAATAATACAATATCTCAATTTACTTTAACAGTTTCATTTTGAAACCTCCCAATTATATATGTGTGTGACCTTCAATACCCACAACTTTTCGTTGGTAATAAAATACTTACTGGGAATGGCATTAAAATGAGTTTTTATGTAAACAAGATTGGTGTCTGAAACTATGGTTTTGTATTTTTTCACCCCTCATTAAACTCAATAAAAAGTTTGAGGAATTCCGTTTCATGAAAACCCTTTCCTGCCTCCCTTCAAAATTAGGATATCCAGATGTTTGGTGAGATATATTATACGGGGTGATTTGGTGAAGTCACCTCTGAGTGATAACCTTATAGTGGCATGAAAAGTTTTACACTAGAGTAAAGTTTTACTTTTTTTGCTTAGCGACGAAAATAGCGATTTTTTCAACCAAAAAAAAGTGCAATAAAAGGAAAAATAATCAAGAATTGTAATCAAGTTACTAATATGTCGCCCAACTTTGTGAGATCACTTAGTAACTAAAATAATGATGAAGATTGGGAAATTAAAAGAAAGAGACAACTTGTAAATTCGTAAAAGATATATTAAACATTAAATACTAGTTATTTTTGGTGTAACAAGAAAAACAGAACAAAGGGATAGAAATAGATAGAAGACACTTTAATCGAGGGTTTTAAGTGCAGGCAATACAGCATTATCACTTTAAATAACAGCAACAGATGTTTTGATGAGCAGTGTCATCTTTGACGATATCTCAAAAATCTACTAATCCAAATTTACTTTTCATAACAACGTAGTGTATATTTCCGCCTTTTAGAGTTCAATATATTTTGCTTAAATTAAAGAATCCACAATTTTAAACAAAATAATCTATTTCTCTTCATAAGAAATGAAGATTTTTTGCCTCCCGGTTGGCTTTTGTGGTAAAATAGACAGAATCCCTTGATAAACCTATATTTAATTAATTACTTTTTGGCAGTATGTACCATTAGAAAAACCTAACAGAGACCGCAAAAAGTAACTTGAACCTTGTTTCAAACTTGTTTGCAAGAATAAACGGTCTTAAAAATTAAAAACTAACTAAAAACTAAACTATTAGAAGCCAATTACAAAAAACAACTTTTGTCCCAACCTCAACCAGAACAAGCAAACTTAACCACAAATCAATGACTCCGTCATGGGGGCTCGAACCCTCTATTCCTTCCTCCGGATCTGCCACTGAATAATCATAGCAAACAAATATGCAACAGGTACCAATATAAATGAATAAATAAATCTTAAAACGAGTTAAAGTTATTATGCATTTGTAGATCAATCTTAAACGAAGAAAATCTATTAAAAAAAAAAAAAAAAAAAATGTCCTACGGCCCACTTCCCTAACGATGATTTAAAAAAATAAGTTTTTTAGCTGCTAATAAGGAGCGACATTAAAACTTAACGCAAAAAACAACGAAAAAACAACAACAAATAAAAAAAATAAATAAAAATAAACACGCATCCATGATTCTGGCAAAAAATACAAAATTCCATATTTTTTAAGATATGAGCTAAAAACTTCTACAGCAGTGTTCTTTGATACGCTGAATCTGATTGTGTGATTTTCATTTCGTGATCATTTTGTGATTTCATTTCGATTCTATAAGTTTTAAGGGATATTTCCTCCTAGTTTTTAAAATAAGGCAAGGTAAACTAAAATTTAATGAAACTTATATACTTAAATTTAGCATCAAATACAATTCTATTGTTGTAACTATTGATGTCAAAATATCATTTTTTACACTGTCGGTTGCTATTGAGCCGGGTGGCTCTTTACTACAGATCGTTACCACGAACTTATAGTATAAAGACTACTGCATAATTAGTACTTCACAGAAACTATAGATAGATAGATAGATCAGTGTATTTCAAAAGCCCATAGACCATATACATACAAAAATATTAATAAATAATAAACAAGCAAGGAAATTAAACGTCAGTATGAATTGCAAACACGCATAAAAACAGAATGCCTAATCTAACAACAAAAGAAAATAATCATATAAAACTTTTTCTTTTTATTAAGGATTTATCTATATACACTCCCACTCGAAATATTATGGTTGGATTACTCTATTTTGCAGAATACCCGGAAGCATCAATTTAATCCAATACAAATAAATTTCCCATTAATCCAAGAGCACCGGGTATTTACGGAGAAAATGATCCAAGTCTTCATCCTCATCTTTACAAAAGGGACAAAGATACCGCTTATCAGGACTAACTACCATTTTTTTTTTGTCAAAGTTTTTGCCTGTTCTGGATTGGAGGACAATTCGCCCTAACCTGAATCCAACGACGTAGAATCATGGTCGATAAATTAAATTTAGAATAAACCTTATGGGAATGAGTTCAAACAACAGCAAGTTAATGGCCTTTTAAGCTTCCTTTAGGTGAGTTATATGTATAATTTTGAATAACCAAATTCAAATATCAAGAGCGAGGAAGGTAGTAGGATTTTGTAAATGTCTAGGTAGGGCATTGTCCTAAATCAGTTGAGAATCTCTGGTTTAGACTGACCTGGATATTTGGATTTCAAACTAGTTCCGTTCCAAAATACATTTGAGTCTGAAAATACAAATTTAAAATACAATGAAATGAAATGAGAATACAATGAAATGAAATGAAAATACAAAATACAAATCAAATTGAAAAAACAATTTGAGTCTGAATGATAGTGTTTCAAACATTTTTTTACGTTTATTTTATTGCGTGAAAATTTATTTAAATCACTGTGGTCAAGCCTAATACAAATAATTTATTTCGCATAAAAATTTGTCTTCTTTTTGCAATTTTTAGTAACTTCTGTTAAGGATAAATAAAAAGAAAAATAGTTTTTTTTAGCTGAAAGTAAGGAGCGACATTAAAACTTAAAACGAACAGAAATTACTTCGTATTTCAAAGGGGCTGCTTCCTCATCAACGTCCCACTCTTTACGCTAAACTGTGACTCTTTCTCTCAACTCTAATTTTTAAAACAGTAAAAAACTTAGCGCAAAGAGCGGTGTTTTGATGAGGAAGTAGTCCCTTTCATATACGAAGTAAGTTCTGTTCGTTTTTGAATCAATGCATGTTTTGACTTTGGCTCTCTGCATATGAATAATTAAAACAAAATTTGCATATTTATATTTATGGCTAAATGGCTTTCTTATAGTTTTGATAGAACGATTTCGAGAAAAAAAGTAGCAGGGGAGGAGGCCTAGTTGCCCTCCAATTTTTTGGTTACTTAAAAAGTCAACTAGAACTTTTAATTTTTACGAACGTATTTATTAGTGAAAGATATTCGTAACTCACAAAGTAGCTTACGTAACGAACTTCTGTATTCTCATGTTTTTACTGCGTATATAAGGGGGTTCACCCCTTCATCAGCAACTCGCTCTTTAAACTAAAACTGAAATTGTGTCTAGATTCCTTAAAAATGACCCCTGAATCACAAAAGCAGAAGAATAAATAGTTGAAATAACTAAAAACACTTTGGCGTAAAGAGTGAGGTATTAGGAGGAGGTGAGCCCCTCATATGCGTAATAATTTCTGTTCGTTTTAAGTTTTAATGATTCTCCTTACTTCCAGTTGAAAAAACTTTTTCATATTTATTTTTTCATTGATTTTTTCAAAAAATGCTAGAAAATCCTGCACCCCTTCATGGAAATTTTCTTCCCCATGACAAATTCCACCACGGAAAGTTCCCTCAATGTATCCCCTTCTTCTCAACCCCTCCCTCCAACCACAAAATCCCCCTGAAAACGTCTTTACGACTACGACTACGTCGTTCGACTACAAACTACGACTTTTATTCGACTACGTAGAATAAAATGGCTATGTCAGAATTTTGATCTGGTGACTTCGGGTAAATATTTAGTGTGGGAGGGGGATAGGTTCCCTCCAATTTTTTGGTCACTTAAAGAGGGCACTAGAACTTTTCATTTCCGTTAGAATGAGCCCTCTCGCAACATTCTACGACCACTGGGTGAATACAATCACCCCTGAAAAAAAATACCAATCGTTAAAAATTCCATTTTGTTAAGATTCTACGCCTTTTAGGGGGTGTTTCTCCCTATTTTCTAAAATAAGGCATATTTTCTCTGGCTCATAACTTTTGATGGGTAAGACTAAGCTTGATGAAACTTATATATTTAAAGTCAGCATTAAAATGCTATTCTTTTGATGCAGCTATTGGTGTCAAAATTCTGGTTTTAGAGTTTTGGTTACTATTGAGCCGGGTCGCTCCTTACTACAGTCCGTTACCACGAACTGTTTGATACCACCAACACTCAAGGAGTAACTTAGGTCGATTCTACTGAAAAATACCAAAACTTGGTGAAAATATAATACTTTAGAAACAAATTTGAACTATTTATTTGCTCATTAGGGTGGGGGGGCAAGGATGGTAGGTTTGCATGCAAAATGTGTTAGCTGCAATTATATTGCATATTTAAAAATAGGAATTATTTTGTAACTTCATGCTGTCCAAATATTTTACCCCCACTACCCTTAATATGCAAATACATAGCTCCAATGTACTCGGCCATCCGTCACTTTACGCTTGTAAAGAGAGATAAAAACGGGTTTGTTGTCGAATTTTACGCATCGTAAACTTGAGTGTTGGTGGTATAATACATAAGTACAAAAAATATTAATCCTATATACAAATTTGAAAAAAAAATCTGAAGGAAGTAAAGAGCGAAGTTGAAACTTAAAAACCAACAAAAATTATTGCTTCACAGTCTATCTAACATTCATCGATAAAAATAAGGCAAATGAACCAACTGATTATGTTTTCCTATGTTTGTATGATTATAGAACTAGTGCTTAACTGAAAACACAAAAGCTAATTATAAAGCCAACTATGGGCTATGGACTGTAGTTTGCTCTGAGATAGGCTGCATAATGCAGTACACGTTATTTTGACATCAAGTCGATAAGAAACCACTGTATAGTTATTTTCTTTGCCCTCACAACCAAGGTCTTATTGTGGATTTTGTAAGGGGGGAAAGTGGGTTAAAAAGAAAAGTTAAAAATACAAAAATGTTAATATGAATTTTCGCAACATTTTTACAAGTCGGGCAAATATTTCAGGGAAGGGAGGTTAAACCTGGGAACCCCTCCATATCGGATACGGCCTTGTCCTTGACTCCTTTCTTTTCTATTTTCAATTGGTACTATGTCTAACTTTCATTTTTTGGCTTCTGCTTGTTCTTAATTCTAACCATCTTTTATTGTTTTGAAACTTATCTCTTTACCTTTTTTCCATTTCCTTTTACTATGTTTTATCTTCTCGAACCTCGAGAGATGGATATAGTCATCTTCCACATCTCCATAGAAAAAAAGAGTTGTCTTTAATCTCACCCTTCCTACCTCCTTCTGTAACTTTTATGTTTAGTCGAGTTTTTTACTATATTTATCCTTGGTATTCCCCTTCTCTCATTATCTTCGTTTTGACTTTAAATTATTTTTAACTCTAAATTACAAATTCAGTACTATGAAATCCAAGGCATTCATAGTCCCCACCACCTGGTGTACATCATGGAACGCTACGTGTGCCAAACAATTTTGCCGTGCATGACAGTTTCCAAAACTCTTGCCACAATCCCAGCATGCTTGGCAAGTGCCACCTCAATATGACCCCCCGATGAAGTCACCATGAAAGTGATTATTCTCATGACCAAACCTATGTCTCATCCAAAATAATATGTATTAAAAAATAAAAAAAAACAAAAAAAAAACTATCGAACAAATATTATAAACTGATCCTAACAAACTGATCCCAACTTTATGGTATAAAGAAAGAAAACGATCAAAAATGGGGTTCTTAAAGGCCAAACGAAAATACTGCAGAAAATACTGAAAACGGTGGGAAAATGTAGAAGAATTTTATTTATCTTTAATTTTTCGGTGGTTTTTTCATTGGCTTTTAACTGGTTTTGTTTTAGTTTCCACGTTTTTTTTCTTTGGTATTGTCCTTGTTTATATTATTTTGTTCACGGAAAAGAACAGAGGCGGTTGTTTTCTCGAAATAAACGCTTTCTGTGTTTTCTGCAGCATTTTCGTTTGGCCTTTAAAACCCCTATTTTGGATCCTTTTCTTTTTTTATGTTATAGCCGGCCAATGTGGTTTGATAAATTATCTAACTCTATGGTATGTAAAGGATTATTTTATTTTATGTAGTATTTTATTCCATGCATACAAATTCATATTAAAATTATAAGTAAAGCGATTTTGATTACAGAACAAGTTACAATAGTTCATTTTCAGTCATGAATTTATTGCTTGCATTTTATAAGAATCTCCAAAGGAAAAATGATTTTTGAATCACATTTTTTACTTGAAAAAAATTAAAGATTTCAGCAAAATCTGGTGAGGGTTGTATTTTGCCCGGTTTTTCTTATGTAAGTTTGCATAGATGCTAACTTGCTTCAGTGGCAATATCCTTTGTATTTGTACAGGCTATCTGTGTATTTGGGAGATATGAGTGTTGTTGGATATCTGTGCATTTGCAGAATATCTGTGTTGTTTCCAGGATATCTGTGTGATTGCACAATATGTTTATTACATAATAAATCTGCGAATTCGTCATAAGATGTAAGAAATAAGTCACGAATTGTGAGATGTTTTGACACTAGCTGAAGGGTCACATGAGCTGGGAAGCAGGGTTGCCACCCTTAGTGATTAATCACTATGTTTAATTATTTTTATATTGCCTAAACAAAAAAAAAAACAAATAAGAAACAGCACATAAATTACTAGATTGTTGAAGAAAATCACTAAAGAATCACTAAAATCTATTTATTTTTTAACTAGGATGTAACCTTGAAAGAAGCGTTCAATAGAGCAAGCCGCAAAAGAGTACAAGACAAAATAAATTTTAAATGTCATTTCAGACTGTTTTTCAATCTAAAACAAATTTTAAAGAAAATTAGAACTTTTTTTAGAAGACTGGTAAAGCTAAGCCTTGCATATCAAATGATAAGAAAATTGTCGATAAAACTGGTGGACTGCATAAAAATGACATCGAGAGGGAACACAAACCTTGAAGCATCTCTTAGATATTAAAATTTTATTGTTTAAATGCTGTCTAATTCTTCCTGGGGATACTTTTTTCTTACTTATTGGTTATATAATAGACACTAAAAAATTTCAACGCAAGAAACTGATCAAGTAATTTCTTCTCGATCATTTGGATGGCAAAGATCAAATGGGATAATAGCCAGTTATAAGTTATAAATTTTCCTAATAAAGTATTATATTTCGTCATATTTTGTTTTATTTCATTGGCTTTATCAAAAGTTTGGGCTATATATTTGCACATTAGGGGTGTGTGTGTAAAGCATAGTATATGTTAAATGAAACAACGGTACACATTTATTATATACTATGTCCCCCCCCTAATGTGCAAATATCTAGCCCAAATTTATTTCTAAACTGTTATGTGTTCATCATATTTTGTTTCATTTCATTAGCATTAATCGAACTTCAGTGTCTTTCAGTGTCGAGTGTCTATTATGTAACCGATAAGTATCCCTTTTTTCTAGCTCCATCATTTGAGGACGCCGAAAAACGATTCATTGAGATAGATGTTGACACACATGATATTCACATACCCCTGATGACGCTCACACTTCAAAATATTTATGGAAGATTGGTGCAATTATAATACTTCCCATTGCAATTACTTTAGGCTTACCATTTCTTGTTTGAGCAATACCTTTAGGCTTAGTTTGGTATATTTTTAATGTATTCCTTACTGAATATATTGGAATACTAGAATCAGCGGGTTGATATCCTATGGTGCAGGGGGGATTTTCCCTCCCAGAAATAATTTTGCCCCCCCCCCCGCTGAAATTTTGTTTCTTAAAAGTATTGTCGAAAATTAGATAAATTTGCATAATTCAGAATCGACAGAAATAAATAATTTATCTCAAGTGTACCTTTACCTTTAAGGTACTACAGGGCTCATTTCTCAGTTTTCGCTATAATTTTTACTGGATTTGGAAAAATTGGCTGTAACTTTGCCCCCCTCCCTCCCCCCCGGTATTTAGACGAAATTAAACCACTGATTGAAATTAATAAGCTGAGTGTTAAAGTGTGACTGAAAAATGTAGAGAAATAAGCAAATTTTCGTCAGAAATTGTTTGGTTTATTTGGAAATATTAGGGAGGGGCTCTAATTTGAAAGAATTGACTATAGGTGCCCACTTCTCACACATATTACAAAACATGAATATGTTTTATATTTTTGCTTGAGTTGATCTAAGTCATGAGTAGTATTGAGCTCTTCCAGTTAGGTGGCCAACTGACATTATGATAATTCAGAATATACCCTTTATAGATGAGTTCTACCAATGGTACGCCCTCAGGCCTTCTTTGCGTTCTTTATAAGGTATGGTGGCAAAGGGATGATCAGTGAAGTCAAAAACCTACACAAATCATCTCAAGGGAATAGCCAATCGTGACCTTTTACTTTAAAATCATATATTTTTCCTCTCTTCGGGGATTATACATATTTTTGAAAATACAATCGACAAGAGGAAATTCATCTTTGCTATCACATTTGATTTTGTGAGAAGTACCAAAGTCACTCTTTGTACACAAATTATCGTAGGTGGGGATGGTCGTAAACATTGGGCATAAATATTACATAGAAACCCTTTGGATTCGGGTTCTTTTTCTTTCTTTTTTTGCAGCTATCCAAAAATCGAATTCCGAGTTGTACATATTAACCAGCAAAACAACCACTGTCTCTTACCTTTATTAAATAAAAAAAAAAACTAATTTTCTTAGCTGAAAGTAAGGAGCGACATTAAAACTTAAGACGAACAGAAATTACTCCATATATGAAATGGGTTGCCCCCTCCGCAATCCCTCGCTCTTTACGCTAAAGCTTTTAATTGTTTTAAAAAGTAGAATTGTGGCAAAGAGTCAAACTTTAGCGTAAAGAGCGAGGGATTGCGGAGGGGGCAACCCATATCATATACGGAGTAATTTCTGTTCGTTTTAAGTTTTAATGTCGCTCCTTACTTTCAGCTAAAAAAATTAGTTTTTTTTTATTTAATTTCTGAACGTTTTTGAATTAATGCATGTTTGGTTTTGGCTCTCCTTACATAAATTATTAAAATGAAATTTGTATATTAATTCTTTTTTTTTGGCTAAATGGCTTTCTCTTAGTTTTGATCAGACGATTTTGAGAAATAAGGGGTGAAGAAGGAGGCCTAGTTGCCCTCCAATTTTTCGGTTACTTAAAAAGCCAACTAGAACTTTTAATTTTTAACGAACATTTTTATTAGTAAAAAATATACGTAACTTAAGAATTAAGTTACGTAACAAACTTTCATAACCTTATATTTTTATTATGTATACAAGGGGGTTTGTACCCTCGTTAATACCTCGCTCTTTACACTAAATCGTAAGTTTTGTCCCAATTCTCTAAGAATGACCCCTGAATCAGAAAGGCCTTAGAATAAATAGTTGAAATTACTAAAAATACTTTAGCATTAAGAACAAGGTATTTATCTCCTCCTAAATACCTCGCTCTTTATGCTAAAGTATTTTTAGAACCCCTCATATGCGTAATAATCTCTGTTCGTTTTAAGTTTCAGTGCAACTTCTTCCTTTCATTTGAAAAAACGTTTTCATGTTTATTTTTCATTGTTTTCTTATAGTAATGCTAGATAATCCTGCGCCCTTTTCATTGAATTTTTCTTCCCCCATGACAGATTCCTCCAAGGAAAGATCCTCCAACATAGCCCTCTCTCCTCAGCCCCACCCCCAAACAAAATAAAATCCCCTGAAAACGTCTGTACACTTCCCAATAACCATTACTATATGTAAACACTGGTCAAAGTTTGTAACTTGCAGCCCCTCCCCCAGGGATTGTGGGGGAGTAAGTCATCCCCAAAGACATAGTTATTATGGTTGTCGACTATGTTGAACAAAATGGCAATCTCAAAATTTTGATCCGTTGACTTTGGGAAAAAAATGAGCGTGGGAGGGGGCCTAGATGCCCTCCAATTTTTTTGGTCACTTAAAAAGGGCACTAGAACTTTTCATTTCCGTTAGAATGATCCCTCTTGCGACATTCTAGGACCGCTTGGTCGATACGATGACCCCTGGGGAAAAGAAAAAACAAACAAATAAACACACACCCGTGATTTGTCTTCTGGCAAAAAATACAAATTCCACATTTTTGTAGATAGGAGCTTGAAACTTCTACAGTAGGGTTCTCTGATACGCTGAATCTGATGGTGTCATTTTCGTTAAGATCCTACGACTTTTAGGGGGTGTTTTCCCCTATTTTCCTAAATAAGGCAAATTTTCTCAGGCTCGTGACTTTTGATGGGTAAGACTAAACTTGATGAAACTTATATATTTAAAATCAGCATTAAAATGCGATTCTTTTGATGTAGCTATTGATATCAAAATTCTATTTTTTTTAGTTTTGGTTACTATTGAGCCGGGTCGCTCCTTACTACAGTTTGTTACCACGAACTGTTTGATGAGTTCGAGTTTTTGATACCTTTTGAAATTGATATATGATTAATCAAGTTGATCAATTGATAGAGAACCCTCGCCGAGAATAAAAGAACCCGAACGTTTGAAATTGAGATTAGATAATGTGCAGTAAATTTCATCCAATTTAATCTTTTGTTATATCATGGAAAGAACTAAGAACTAATAAGAGGTAGCTAACAAGAAAGGTTAGTAAAGTTTTTTTTTAAGCTTCAGCATCAAAACTCTAGTAGGCTACAAGCCTAATGCTGGTGTTAGGAGTTGACTTGGTCAGCCTTAGTTGATAGATAAACAAAACAAGTTTTTTTTTAAACTGAAAGTGAGGAGCAATATTAAAACTAAAAACAAATGGAAATTTCTCCGTATATGAAAGGAACTGTTCCTCCTCAACGCCCCACTCTTTACGCTAAAGTTGTTTACTGTTTTAAAAAGTAGAGTTGAGAGAAAGAGTCGTTTTAATATTGTTTCTTACTTTCAGTTAAAAAAACTTGTTTTTTTTATTTGATTTCTGAACATTTTTGAATTAACGCTCTGCTCTTTACGCTAACGTTTGACTCTTTGTCACAACTCTACTTTTTCAAACAATTACAAACACTTTAGCATAAAGAGCGAGGTGTTGTAGAGGGGAGAACCCCTTTCATATACAGAATAGTTTCACATGCTAATATATGAATAGTTTCACGAAAATACGAATAGTTTTAGAATAGCTTTCATATACCCTTTCATATAAGGAGTAATTTCTGTGCGTTTTAAGTTTTTATATTGGTCCTTACTTTCAGTTGAAAAAATTTGTCTTTTTATTTAATTTCTGAACCTTTTTGAATTAACGCTCCGCTCTTTACGCTAATGTTTGACTCTTTGTCACAACTGTAATTTTTCAAACAATTCAAAAAAAACTCAGCGTAAAGAGCGAGGCGTTGCAGAGGGGAAAAACCCCTTCATATACGGAATAGTTTTGTTTCAAGTTTTAATGTTCCTCCTTACTTGTAGTAAAAAAAAAACCTGTTTTTTATTTAATTTCTGAATGTTTTTGAATTAATGCATGTTTTTATTTTGGCTCATTGCACATGAATAATTAAAACAAAATTTGCATATCATTATTTTTTTGGCTAAATGGCTTTCTCACTGTATTGATTGAGCGATTTTGATAAGAAAAAGGGGACGGGGGAGGAGGCTTAGCTGCCCTCCAGTTTTCCGTTCCTTGAAAATGCAACTTGATTTTTTTTTTAAACATTTTTTAATGTTTAAACTTACATAACATATTTCAATACATTAGGAAATAAAACTAGTTTTTACAAAAAGTTTTTTAAATAAAGCTTCCAATAGTGTCTCCTCATTCATGCCCAAAGGGTCAAATAAGATAATAGGCCTACATAAATCTTTGGTGGAACTTGTTGCAAAAGTTTGATGCTTTTCTTTTGAAAAAATTAATACCAATAATATTAACAAAAATTCAGAAGTGATTTTCAAAGAATACAGATCTGCTAATATACCATTTTAACCATACTGCCAGTCAAGGAGCACCTACAGGTAAAGGAACCCACTAAGGATCCCAAATCTTTGCAGCTTGAGGAAAAACAAGTTATACTTTTAACTGAGAATCAAAATGTTCAACATTTCATATAGGATACCATTTAAATTTTAAAATACACAATGAAAATAAATACTTGTTTCAAAAATTGCATATATTTCAAAGGTATTAAAACAAGCCTAGATTAAAATAACAAATAGATATCTATATTCAAAGATGACAAGACATGCCTATGGTTTAAAAAAATTTCTTTGTGTAAAATAAGTAAAAATATAAAACACAAGTTATAGATAATCTTTCAACATATACTTTTAAAGAAAATTATAGATGTTTTAGAAAATTGGTTAGAAGCAATCAAATGTCAATGCTATTTTCTTGGATTGCTTTTCAAATCCAAAGCAACCCTATATTAACAAAAGAGAAAGAGTATTTATTAAAAAAAAAGCCTGATTGGAAGTGGTAGCATATTGAATATTGATTTCTTAACATGTTTCTTTCTCAATAGCCCCAAATGTGAACTAATACAGGGGGTCATCATAAAATATAGCTTATAAGGGCAATAAAAGCACTAGTCACAATAGTCAAATGTAAAACAAGCTTACTAATCCAAAAACTGTCCTTACTTTCATTGTTCAATGAAATTGTTTCATCATCAATTTTTATACATAAGATACTAGTAATAACTGAGTTTGGTCAATATCCTTAAAATTTAAATGAACCCTCTCATTATCTTGTAGGCTAGGCCTAGCAATTGATAAAAGGAAAGTTAAGATTGAAGTTTTATTATTCAAGATAATGCCTCCAGTACTTAATAACTACTCATTTGGAAAATTTTTCATTGTTCATATTTTTGACTTATGAAGAGTGAACATTTAGGTGCTTGATGCTTTTTTTAAACTTTATACAAATGCAAAAATCACTTATTTGCAGACTCAAATTTAAGCCCTTTAAACCTAACCTGAATTTGCTAACATTTTGAATATCTGTAAATTTAAATACTGCTTTGGATTGGAACCTCATGGGATATTTATCTATACCTTCTTTTGCTGGCTTTCATATTTCTAATATTTTATAGAAAACCCATATATTTTAATTGAACATCAAGGAAGAAGAAAACAGCATAATATTGTAAAATTAAAAAATTGATGTATAATGAAATATTAAGTTTTGGACCAATGTTCTAAACCTTTTTTATACCCAGAATCTAGAAATATTTTGGTCATTTTCAAAACTTCAAAAAGTACTGAAATTGGAATTTGCAACAAAAGCAATAATTATATTTGTAAAGACAATGTAAAAAGAAACATTTAGAGGTAGTTTCACTTTATTCTTAAGTCAATAGTATGAACAACAAAAATTTACTTCCCATTCTTGGAAATGTTTATGTTAACAGACTATTCAGGTAGATAAGAAACAAACTTACCTCCTGAATCTCTGTATTGTATCCTGAATATAAATTTAATATTCAATTGCATCAAAAGTGAACTTTAGGGTAAGACAACCAGTGCTGGGACACTTCAATCACTCTGCCTATTCTGGGACAGAATCTTTGGTTGGATTGCAATATGTCAATACTGGGACAGAAGACAACAGGTTTTTTGGATGCAACCTAGAAGAATGTATGGATTAGACATCCAAGATTAAAGTCCTTTGTCCCATTATTGGACATGTTGTGATCTAATCAAAAATTCTGTCCCCAAATAGGCAGAGTTATCAAAGTGCCCCAGTACTGGTTGTCTTACCCTACTGCATACCAATTCAGGGTATATATTTGCAGGTTAGGGGGATGGGGTGGGAATAAAGTTTATTTATGATGAAAGTACATGTTAGATTTGGATTCAGGCTGCAATTTCAGCTATAAATGTAAGTTTCAATTAAAATTTTCAATAAAAGTATAAGTTATTGCTTGTTTTCCACAAAAAATATTATATTTTCTCAGCACCATCTTTTCTTGGTCATATTTGTTAAAATAATGCTACATTTTCTCAGATAAAAAATTATTTGTAGCAAGCTAAGTTTATATTAATAAGTGCTTAAATTTGAATTTACACTAAAAGAAATTAATATATTTGTAAAGAACACAAAAAAGGCAACAAGTGGTATGTTCACTTCAATGGTAAGTCAGTTTTATCACTGTCACAAATTTACCTTGTTACATATTTATGGGGGAATAAAGTTCATTTCTGATGTAAATGTATGTTAAATTTGGATCAGGATGCAATCCTGAATATAGAGGTAGCCTATGTTTGTTCCTTAGCTACCTGTGTAGTCTGTTAATATAAACATTAACCAGACATTTTCTATTGTTGCAAATACTCTCCTACCAGCTGGCAAAAATGTACAGTTTAACCCAAGCAAGAACAATAAATTACAACTAGGCCTATTGCCTATGATTTTTATTTTAAATCGCCTTCAAATTTAGGCTAGATATCAAATGAAGTCAATACAGAATAATCTCATTAATAGACATCATATGCTACAGGCTTCACATTGAAAAGGCAATTTTATTAGCCTACTTAACATACTATCCATTATGCATAGCCTAGTAATTATCTTTTCTTTTGACATCTATCGTTACTTAGAGTTGCAGACTAATTTAAAGAGACCCACCTTGTTAAAATATGGGTCTACATAAAGTATTCAAGCAAGTTTAACTATTACCTTAATGGAAATTTTCAGGTTCCGGTTGAGGAACCTGAAAATTTCTTTCACCAACCCTTTCTGACTCCTTTAAATATGGCCGGCGAAATTTGAGATGGTTGATGATGAAAATAATACACAAGATCAGGGTTTCAAACTTTCAGTTGCATGAATATGTCCCCTAAGCACCCAATTATTTGTCATTTTCAGCCAGATTTTGTCCATACTTTGTCTAAATAATATATTATCCATAATATGACATATTTTGTCTATAGTTTGTCTACAATACGTCAATTTTGAAATCTCAGAATCTTTTGTTTTTTAAGACTTATTTTTGGAACAGGAACTTGTGCTATTGACCAAAAGACGGTTTGTCAAACTCTTTCAAAGTGGCCAGTTAACCCAATTATTTGTCATTTTCAGCCAGATTTTGTTCATACTTTGTATAGACAATAATTGAAAAACAAGTTTTTCAACTGGAAGTATGGAGCGACATTAAAACTTAAAACGAACAGAAATTACTCCGTACATGATAGAGTTGTCCCCTCCTCAACGCCTCGCTCTTTACGCTAAAATTTTTATTGTTTCAAAAAGCAGAGTTGTGAGAAAGAGTCAAACCTTAGCTTAAAGAGGGGGGCGTTGAAGAGGGAACAACCCCTTTCATGTGCGGAATACTTTCTACTCGTTTTATTTTAATCTCACTCATTACTTTCAGTTGAAAAAACTTGTGTTTTTTTAATTCATTTTATAAAGACTTCCATTTTTTTAACATGACCAATCTCGCTTGAAATGTCAGTTAGCACTACATAACTACTGGGTGTTGTCATTACAAGTGACTTAAAATGGGATCGTCGTGTCCAAGCGCAAATACCACATTGTTCCTCCTTAAAATTTTAAATGTCCTAAATCCCATTGCTTGAGAATATACCTTTCATATGTACACACAGTCATGGAATATATGTGTCCTGTTTGGCAATAGTCAGCAAGAGTAGAGGTGGTCTAAAAAAAAGGTACCTAAATATTATTTTGAATGAGGTTAAAATCCTTTATATCTCCATTCTTCGAAGAACTGATCTTGTCAACCAGAATACAAATTTCCTTTATTTCGCCAACAATACCCTTCATAGTCTCTGGGAAAAGTACCTTTTCCCTATTTAGTTCCCCCTTCGTCCTCGCCTCCCTCGTTCTACTTCAATAAAAATCCCCTTTTTACCCCATTTATACTGTCTACCGAGAGACACGGAAGGACTTTCATCCTCTACATAGTGAGCATGTTAAATACATGAGATCCCCCCTCTTTTGTTTACCTTGCAACTCTTAAATTTTTAGCTAACAAATTTAGTTATTTTTTAATTGAGTTGTATTTTGTATGTTTTAGTGTAAGACTAAATTATTCTTATGTGTTTTTTTTATCTAGCTTATTCGTTTTTTAATTTTGCATGTTTCTTACTATTTGGACATTTTCTACTGTTTTGACAACTGTTATTTTTTACAACTTTTTCAACTTTTTGAAAAAAAAACATTTCCAGACTTATTATATTTGCTTGTTTATTTTGTATTTTTTGACACTAAAGTGCGAATTCCGGTCACTTGGGTTTGTGATAGACGTTTTTTAGAAATAAAAACCTCATCTTATAAGCATTTTCCAGCCAACCATTCAGATTGTTTGGATTATCGCCTCTCCACTTAAGATCGTCATTTAGCTGAATATCTCCAAATACTTGTACTTAAGTGAAATTTAATTTTGTAAACAATGATAAAAGACCGCTGAAGTACAACACTAAGAGGTTTCTTTAAAATTGAGCCTTAGGTGGAAGTGACGGCTTCGTTCCTCATTGTTGTCTGACTAATTTTTTAGGTGCTTCCAGATCACGCCGTAGAGTAAAGAATGAAGTGTTTTGGGAAGGGGAAAGGGTGGTACACGCTATCATATATAGTATGGCTTCTTTATCTTTCAATTTTTTAGTTACGCCTTACTTCCATTCGAGTTTTTTTTTTTTTTTAACTTGGTTTATCGAGTAACAGTGGTTGATGTTTTAGAACGAAAATGCTTTTGATATAATAAAATCTAATCTCTAGTATCGTTCAGGCTATTCAATTAGTTCACGTAGAATGGAAACTGTTTCAAGGTAGAGGAAGGAAATATTTGTATAAAACACAAAAAACATGAATTATGTGAAGAGCAGAAAGCTTCAGAAAAATCAATAAAATATGTGAAATTTCTTAAAGTTCCGTTACTTCAGACCTCATATGTCAATATGCAAGGCACATCAGTCGTTTTATTTGAAGTTAGGATACCAGATCATTATGACAGATAATTTAATCGATATTAATTTCAAACGAAACATAAAATTATAACAGGTATATTTTACAAAAATAACTTACAAAACAAAAAACTGTTGCTGCAATTGCCTCTTTCTTGACGACGTGAGTGGCGACTCCTTTTCTCAGGAACTAATAAGACGCTGCTTTTCCGCCGATTCTGGGCTTTAACTGATTCCTCATCAGACATTTCGTCGTCTGCCCCAGAAAGAGGAGTTGCGGATTCTGATATGACAACACTGTGTTTAGGAGATGTACAGTTGCTGTCGATTATCGTATCACTGATAGGAACTGAAGCTACAAAAAGGAAAAAAATAGAATAAAAAAGATTATTTTTAGCTGAATTTGTTTTATTTTTATTATATTTTAATTGACTTAGTCATTTCATTGTAAAGAAAATTTTCCTGTACCTTCGCCAAAACAATTTTTTCTTCATAAAAAATAATCAAGGTATCAATATCTTAATGAAGGTTTTTGAATAATAAGATAATTGCTTATAGTTTTTTTTGTAAAGTTTTAAAATGGTTTATTCTTCCGTTTCTGTACAAAGTAAATTACTTGGCATAATGGCACTTATTAGACTAAGAAATATTGTGAATTAAGTTCTTTTGAGAGAGACAGTGTCGTTTTCGGAGGATATCTCAACAATATTCTAACTCTTAGGTTAATAATTCACAAAATTCTCATTCATCAGGTGAGTGTAGTCTTCAACTTTATATTTTATTTGATTCAACTGATAGAGAGGCTTTAGCGAATGCCCTATCTTTTTAAACGTTATCGATTATTAGATTTAAATGATCAGAGCTATATACAGAAATTATTTTGCTGCTTTTAAGGTTGGAGGTTAGGTTGGTAGTCTATTTGGCAAGAATACCTAACATTAAGCTGTATGAAAAACGAGGTATAACTCCACTAGCTGGGACAATAATGGAAGAAACACTAACATGGGCAGACCATGTTTTAGAGACTATAGATGACAGATTGTTAAAAATTGTGTTTTTGGCCATTCTTTGGGGCCAAAAAATAAGACCTATTAAATAGAATCCTTTATCATATTTTATATTTTATTTTTAGTAATAAATGGAAAGAAGTGGGGACTTTTTTCGACGTTAAAAAAGTATAGAAGAATTGAAAGAAAAGTCTAATTACGATGGTTATGATGTTAATTGATTCTGACAAAAGTAGGAGTCAATCGTCTTATAACCACGGTTATGATGTTATTTGATTATGACAAAAGCGGGAATTAATAGCCTTATGACCACAGTTATGATGTCATTCGATTGTGACAATAACGGGAGTCAATAGTCTTATGACCACGGTTATGATTTTATTTGATTATGACAATAGTGGGAGTCAATGGTCTTATAACCATGGTTATGATGTATTTGATTATGACAATAGTGGGAGCTGTTAAATATGGCCATGGAAGATGATCCTTTGAACGACAGTATATCAAAGATTAAGCTTTATGAAACGTGAGGAATAATTCCTCTTTTATGGATGTCATCTTTATAAAGGCTAGGTCCTTCTCAAATAGAGTGGGAAGAAATTCTGAAGACAAACTTAAAGAAAGTAGAATATTCTTGGATGGGAGAAAACATTGAAGCTCTAATTGGAACTGGGTGGAGGAAGAGCGTTAGCAGCTATATTTACCCCGGCCCGGACGAACTACTTTTGGACCAATGTATTTTTATAAGACTTTATGGACTATGACTGAATTCTTCCACCGTGTAAGATAAGCGGTATACTGTGCATAATAAATAGAAATATTGTCATCTATGAAATTATTTTCAAATAGGGCTACACTACGTCAAATGGATAAAACTTTAAAGACATACAATAAAAACAAGAATAAATTCATGTTTGGAGGATGAATATTACACTGGATCCCAATTTAACTTGGTCCATAGCTTATATAAAGTGCTTCTACACCGTGGTCTGAAAGCTAAATTGTGAGATTTAGTGTTCTTAGATGTATACTTAGCGCCATACCCAATATAGCAGCACTGACATAGTGGAGAGCAAAAGGTCTCTAATTTATTATTTGCATAGTACTAAGGTCTAAGTTATCATATCTGTGGACCCAACAATTTATGTCGAGAAAAAGAGCATAGATTTACTAATATTAATACTCTTTATCAAGCCCTTCTTTTTCTTGGGATTATTGAAAACTTACAATTTTCATTTTCCACTTCAGGATCGGTATCTTTGAGGTTGCCATGCCAAGACCTAGATTTCTAAGCAGTTCCCATTTCTGAGAAGATTTCTCCTTGTTGAGAAATTGTTCTTTCGACTGGAGCTTGGTAACCGGAGAAATTTGTGTTCTTTTTTGAATATTCGTCATTTGATATATTGGAAAGGTATTGACATACCTGTAATTATATATGAAAACGTTTTATTTCTATTTTTTTTTATCCATGGCTGGTAAGAAATTAGATTTTAAAATCTAATTAAAATACTTTAATATTATAGCCAAGATTCTTCAAATGTATTTTTATGTTAATAAAAATAATTGCACAATCATTGTAATAACATCAACAGACACATCAGAATATAGAACACGATTAGAAACACAAAGGTGACACAGGGAAACGCACAGAAAACGTAAGAAAAACACAGAAAACTCAAAAGATGAAAAAGAAAGTCCCCCTAAAATGAAAACTCCCACGACACAGGCTCAAATTATCACTAGGTAGCATAATTATTCACGGAAAAATTTATTATTGACGGAGGGAAGAGGTAGGGGGATGAATTCCAAGAAAGATAATAAAAAGGCAGATCATGTGCCAGACCTTTTAAGAAAATAAGAAATTTTCAACGTTAGCAGAAATCATGTCAAAATTTTCGATGATTTTAACGTTATGAAGGGCCTAATTATTTTTCTCTTTATATCAGATTTTTTCTTTATATCATAAAAATGGAGTGTATTAACTGAGTTTTGACGCAAAGAATAGCAATTGCTTAGATTCTAGGTGGTGTTTTACCCATTTTAACATAGTAATTTTATTTTCAAGAATGATAGGAGCTGCATAAGGTGGATCTAGGATAGCTCGGAAAGTTGACTTGTAAGCCCATAGGCCGACTGATGACAGAATTATTTTTTCTTTACTACACCCTGCCTTTTCAAGTACCTAAAAAAAAACAGGTATCCAGCGGTTTTGAGTCAAACAAAGCTACCGAGTGCTAGATGGCATTGGTTAATTTTCTTTTAAACGGCAACGCCGGTTTCTACTCTTTCGTTTCCTGTACTTTTTGGCTTGGACTGCTACGAGCAGTCCAAGGATGGTTTGATTCTCTTGTAAAAAAAAAAAAAAAAAAAAAAAAAAAAAAAAAAAAAAATGTTTAAACTATCCAAAACTATACAGAGGCTAAGAAATAAATACTGACTAAAGATTAGGCTAGTCTCTGCCAATTTAGCTTATACAAGGTGCATTCCAGGTTTAAAAACAGTTAAAAAAAAATTAATCTTTTCCTTGCAGCTGCAGTTGAAACATGAACGACAGGAAGGTGACTTCAAATTTGCTTTTTCGGTAGCTTTTACAAAAGATAGTTCATAGGCATCTTGGGTAAATTAATTTCATGATCACCATAGTTTTACTACCATATCGAAACGTATTGAAAATATTTATTAGAGTGAAAGAGAGATGGACACAATTGAAACTTCTGATGGTCTTCCCTTATGAGCTTAATTATTCCCCTAGTTACTTCACAACCATTCTGGGCGGATGTCAAAAATGAGTAACTATAGTTATTGTAAAGTTACAACAGCTTACAAACCCAGAATAAAGGCCGTATCCAAGGGGGAGGAGATTCACCCCCCCCCAAAAAAAAACAGAATGTTTTGTCCAACTTGTAAAAACCTAACAAAAAGGCATATAAACAAATTTTGATGTCTTCCGTGCCCAGAATGTACCCACAGTTTAGCGTAAATAAAAGTTGATCCCATACCTACCAAAAAGGTCCTTTTTTGTCTTTATAGTTTTAGACTTCATCAGCTATGAAACATTACGCTGACAGACCAGGGCATATTAGCACAACTATTGGAAAGCTTCCTGAACTGTTATCAATAGTGCAATGCACAATGACATGAAAATATGACACACTCAAAAGCAACGCATTAGCCGGGTTAGAGTTTTAACTAGACTATAACCCATGTTCACAGTCTATAGAACTGGGGGGGGGGGGGACAAAATCATAGTTTAAGATTAAACTTCTCATTTAAGGAGTGGAAGGAAGAGCAACCAACAATTTGAAGGTAGAGAAGACATGGGTCAGATCAGACACGCATGAAAGAATTGCTTCAGGGGGAGAGGCAGAATTGCTTCAGGATAATTGAGAACATATCTTATTTGATAAATTTGAATAGTAAGCACCCAGTAATTCGTTAAAATTCGGGGTTTCAATGGGTCCACGCTCCAAGCCGACCCTTGCCCCCACGAATGAGTCTCTGGCACAGATAATTTTTGCTATCTGCTTGCAGTATAACCACATACATCATAATCTGGCGTTGCGTCCGCAATTTCTTGCGGATGGTTTAGCCTGAAAAATTATTCTTAGTATACTTTAAGTTGAAAAAGACTTTAGTCTATAATGGGTTTCTCGATCACTCTGGAAATCCCTCCTTTCGAATCGGGAAGCAAAACACGCAAAAATGGTCCTCAGATAGTTTCCCCGAAAGATCTCCGCATGCAAAATTCAATTGACAAAGATAATGTAAGTCAATTAACAAAAATTTTGTGTATTAATCTTTCAAATCCCCCCTCCAGTGTAGAATTTTCCCTGGAATTTGTAGCCCCCCCCCAAGGACTTTCCCTCCTTAAGGAAGATCCTCCAAATGGAAATCCACTCCAAGCATAAAATCCCCACACTAAAAATTATCTGTATACTTCCCAATAAAAAATATTATACGTAAACAATGGGCAAATTTCGTAACGTACAGACCTCTCTCCATGGACTGTGGGGGGCAATTTTTTCGACTACAATAAACGAAATGGCAATCACAAAATTTTGATAAGAAAATATTGGGAAATAAATGGGCGTGGGAGAGGGGCCAATTGCCCACCAATCTTTTCTGTCACTTAAAAAGGGCACTAGAACATTTATTTTGGATTTGAATACGACCTCTCCCAGTCTTTTAAAAGCAGTTTTTCAATACGATCACATCTGAGGAAAAAACCAAAAAAAAAAACAAAAAAAAAAAAAAAAAACACAGCAAACTAACAAATAAACAAGCATCCGTGATCTGTCTTCTGGGAAAAATAGCAAAATTCTACATTTTTGTATTTAGGAGCTTGAACTTCGACAGTAGGATTCTCGGGTACGCTGAATCTACTAGTGTGATTTTCATCAAGATTTCTTGAATTTTAGGGGGTGTTTCCCCCCTATTTAGAAAATCAGGTAAATTTTCCCAGGCTCGTAATATTTGATGGGTAACACTAAACTTGATGAATCTTATAATCTTATATATTTGGAATCAGCATAATAATAAGGTTCTTTTCACGTATCTACTGATACAAAAGTTCCGCTTCTTAGAGTTTCGGTTACTATTGAGCCTAGTCGCTCCTTACAGTTATAATATAAAAATTTCTTTAATGAAGAAACTAGTACTTACTTCTTTTTCTGAATCGCTGTCAACATCCCAGAGGTCTATTTCACAGTCGTACTCACTAAGCAGAGAAGTCACTTGAATTGCCGGCATACTCTGCAGTACAGGTCTATATTTTACTCTTTCCTTTGATTCCATTGAATTTATCACAGGACACTTGAACCTTTACTGATTTTTGCCATAAATTCAGGTAGCTAATGGAAACGTAATCTGCGCTTTACAGACTCCTCCTGTCTCCTTGATAAATCATTCGTTTCTAGTTCACTTA
Organism: Artemia franciscana; assembly: GCF_032884065.1. NCBI lineage: Eukaryota > Metazoa > Arthropoda > Branchiopoda > Anostraca > Artemiidae > Artemia > Artemia franciscana. Next base: position 37,267,709 of record NC_088879.1, on the reverse strand, counting down.
TCCAGAAACCAACAGGTGAAGGCCTCATTATACTTTTGGTCCATCGACAGGACTTTATCCGGAGTTTCTGTTCATGAGGGGGTTTTGGGGTGGGGCTATGATTTATGATTTTTCTACCTTTATTTTAAGATCAACCTAAGAGTCATAGAAATATCCTCAATTTATGAGAGAAATAGTCTTTTTGCTTGCATTTTAATATCTATTTCTGATTTATATATATATATATATATATATATATATATATATATATATATATATATATATATATATATATATATATATATAATATATATAATAAATATATATATATTTTATATATATATATATAATATATATATATAATATATAATATATATATATATATATATATATATATATATATATATATATATATATATATATATATATATATATATATATATATAGATATATATATATATATATATATATATATATATATATATATATATATATATATATATATATATATATATATATATATATATATATATATATATATATATATATATATATATATATATATATTTGGGGGGGAGGTGTCAAAACCAGTCCCATCTCTAGATTTGCCCCTGTCAATAGAAAATATTTGAACTGGGAGTTCAGCTGGATAGAGTCAAGATTAATGATAGCTTTTGAGATTGGATTTCTTAGAATTTAGCAACAAAATTTGAATTTGTTGCTTTGGGTAATGATTATTGAAGACACAGTTAGTTATTAAAGTATTTGCTGTTCCCCAAGTGACTTTGCTCCTTTGTTTTAAATCCTATCTATAAATAGTACATTGATAAAAAATACATCAAGCGTAATAGACTGTCTAACCCAATAGGTCTACACCGACTCTGTACAAAATAAAATAAAATAGAAAACTAAGAAAACAATGATGCTAAAAAACAATCACTATTAAAAAAACATGAAAAAAAATAATAGCTTCTTAAAAATGAAAGGGAAAAAACAGCAGAAAATATATAGCAATGCTATATGTTTAATTTTGTCGGCCTTGAAGTTAATTAAATTTAGAAAAAAACAAGTTTTTTCACCTTCATTCACCCCCCCCCCCCCTCCCAACGAAAATATCTTCTAGAAAATTGAATATCGGTGAGAATTTACCCCGGACAATTACGTTTGACAACTCCACGCGTAACATAGAGACGGAAATGAGAATGCAAGATATATAAAAAGCGTTTTGTATTGGATTTCTGCCAAATTTCCCCAGTGCATAATTTCCCCTAACAGATTCACTCCCCTTGAAACTTCCCTTCCAATAAAAAAATTCCCCTGTGGAAAAAAACAGCAAAAATTTGCTCCCCCCATCCGGAAATGCATACACACTTCACAATAACGAATACTATGTGTAAACAATGGGCAAATTTTATGACTTAAAAGCCTTTCCCCTGGGGCTGTTAGGGGGTCATGTTATATTCAAAGGCATGGTTATTGGCCTTTCAACTATTTTGGGCAAAATGGCTACAAATTGTGATAAAAGAACTTGAGAAAAAAAGGTGGGGGTGGGGGAAAGGATACCCTCCTATCTTTTTGTAACTTAATTTTGATCAGACAGCTTTAGAAAAAAGGCGGGAGAGGGGGACAAGATATCCTACAATCTTTGTAGTCGCTAGAACTTTCACTTTCGTTTCAAAGACCCTTCTCAAAATATTTGAGGACCATTGGGTCGATACGATCACCCCTTAAAAAAAAAACGTATCCGTGATCTTTCTTCTGGTAAAAACTACAAAATTCCACATTTTTGCAGACAGGGGCCTGAAACCATCAAAGTAGGGTTTTCTGATAAGCTAAATCTGATGGTGTGAATTTCATTAAGATTCTAATACTTTTAAAGGGTCTTTTCCTCGTTTTTCAAAAATTTGTTAAGACTAATCTTAGTGAAACTTATATATTTAAAATCGCATAATAAGCCGATTCCATTGATATATCTATTGGTATCAAAATTCTGTTTTTTTAGAGTTTCGGTTACTATTGAGCCGGGTCGTTTCTCACTTACACACCATTACCACAAACTGTTTGATCAATAGCTATATTTCAGATAGGGGCCTTAAGCATGAAAGGTGACATACATGGGTCAATTCTATTTCAAGAACAAATGAAACAGTTTCTATGTAAATCACCCAAGCTTACGGCGAATATGGTGGGAATACCCTCCTCAAAGGGCTCCTCGAGGGGCAAATGGAAGCATTAGTTATTATTTGGGTCAGCTTAGTGGTAATGCCGAATCATAAGACTAATGTCAAATAAAATGGTTTTTAAATTTCTATGTACGCTGAATCTACGAATTTTGAATTTGAAATCTTGAATTTTCATCAAGATTTCTTGAATTTTAGGGGGTGTTCCCCTCTATTTCGAAAATCAAGTAAATTTTCTCAGGCTCGTAACATTTGATGGGTAACACTAAACTTGATGAATCTTATATATTTGGAATCAGCATAATAATATGGTTCTTTTGACGCATCTACTGATATAAAAGTTCCGCTTCTTAGAGTTTCGGTGACTATTGAGCCTAATCGCTCGTTACAGTTATAATATAAAAAATTCTTTAATGAAGAGATTGCTACTTACTTCTTTTTCTGAATCGCTATCGACATCCCAGAGGTCCGGTTCACTGTCGTACTCACTAAGCGGAGAAGTCACTTGAATTGTCGGCATACTCTGCAGTACAGGTCTATCTTTTACTTTTTCCTTTGATTCCATTGAATTTACCACAGGACACTTGAACCTTTAATGATTTTTCCCATAAATTCAGGTAGCTAATGAAAACGTAATCTGCGCTTTACAGACTCCTCCTGTCTCCTTGATAAATCATTCGTTTCTACTTCACTTATCCAGAAACCAACAGGTGCAGGCCTCAATATACTTTTGGTCCATCGACAGGACTTCATCTGGAATTTATGTCCTGGAAATTACCTGGAAATTCATGACGGGGTTTGGGGATGGGGCTATGATTTTTGTGCCTGCATTTTAAGACCAACCTACGAGTCAAAGAAATATTTTCAATTTATTAGAAAAACAGCCTTGCATTTTACTTACATTTTACGATCTATTTTTGATTTTATATATATATATATATATATATATATATATATATATATATATATATATATATATATATATATATATATATATATATATATATATATATATATATATATATATATATATATATATATATATATATATGTATATATATGTATATATATCTATATATATATATATATATATATATATATATATATATATATATATATATATATATATATATATATATATATATATATATATATATATATATATATATATATATATATATATATATATATATATATATATATATATATATATATATATATATTAGGGGTGGGGTGTTTTCAAGACCAGTCCCATTCTCTAAATTTGACCCTATCTATATAAAATTTATGAATTGGGAGTTGAGCTGGATAGAGTCCAGATTAATGACAGCTTTTGAGATTTGATCTCCAAGAATTTAGCAACAAATATTGAATTTGTTACTTTCGGTAATGATTATTGAAGACACAGTTAGTAATTAAAGTATAAACACAGTTAGTAAAGTAAAGTCCCTGTTCCCCAAGTGACTTCGCTCCTTTGTTTTACATCCTATTTATAAATAGTACATTGATAAGAAATACATCAAGTGTAACAGACTGTCTAACCCAATAGGTCTACACCGACTCCGTACAAATAAATAAAATAGCAAACTAAGAAAACAAAGCAATTGCTATATGTTTAATTTTGTCGGCCTTGAAGTTAATTAAATTTAGAAAAAAAAAATGTTTTTTCATCTTCATTCACCTTCCCAACGGAAATATCCTCTAGAAAATTGAATCCCGGTTAGAATTTACCCGGGACTATTACCCTTAACAACCCCACGCGTAAAATTGAGACGGAAAAGAGAATGTAAGACATATAAAAAGCGTTTTGTATAGGAATTCCACCAAATTCCCCCAGTGCATAATGGGAGTGAACCCCTGACAGGTTCACTCCCCTTGAAACTTCCCTTCCCATAAAAAATTCCCCCGTGGAAAATAAACAGCAAAAAATTTGCTCCCCCCCCACCCAGAAATGCATACACACTTCAGAATAACAAATACTATGTGTAAACAATGGGCAAATTTTATGACTTAAAGACCTTTCCCCTGGGGCTGTGAGGGGGTCATGTTATATCCAAAGGCATGGTTATTGGGCCTTTCAACTATTTTGGGCAAAATGACTATCTAAAAATTCTGATCAGACAACTTTAGAAAAAAAAGGTGGGGGAAGGGGACAGGATACCCTCCGATCTTTTTGGTCACTTAATTTTGATCAGACAACTTTAGAAAAAAAGGCGGGGGAGGGGGACAGGATACCCTCCATTCTTTGTGGTCGCAAGAAGTTTCACTTTCGTTTGAATGAGCCCTCTCAAAATATTTTAGGACCATTGGGTCAATACGATCACCCCTGAAAAAAAAACAAAAAAAACGCATCCGTGATCTTTCTTCTGGCAAAAAAAAAATACAAAATTCCGCATTTTTGCAGATAGGAGCTTGAAACCCTTAAAGTAGGGTTTTTCATTAAGATTCTAGTACTTTTAAAGGGTCTTTTCCTCTTTTTTCGAAAATCAGGCATATTTTCTCATCCTCATAGTCTTTATTTGGTAAGACTAAGCTTAATGAAAGCTTAATTATATATTTAAAATCAGGATAATAAGCCAATTTCATTGATATGTCGGTTTGTATCAAAATTCTGTTTTTTAGAGTTTCGGGTTACCCTATTGAGCCGGGTCGTTTCTCACTTACAGTTCATTGCCACAAACTGTTTGATCAATAGCTATATTTCAGATAGGGGCAATAAGCATGAAAGGTGACATACATGGGTCAATTCTATTTCAAGAACAAATGAAACAGTTTCTATGTAAATCACCCAAGCTTACAGCGAATATGGTGGGAATACCCTCCTCAAAGGGCTCCTCGAGGGGCAAATGGAAGCATTAATTATTATTTGGGTCAGCTTAGTGGTAATGCCGAATCATAAGACTAATGTCAAATAAAATGGTTTTTAAATTCGCTTTGTTAAATTTATGAATTGTTATTACACAGATTTAGTAGGCAGTTATATTCTTAGTTATACATTAAATGTGTACCAGCTATTACGGGAGAAGTTGTATATCCTTTTGTTGTCTAATGGGGGGGGGGACTAGACTCTTGTATAAGTTTTCTGGGTTATCCTGCAGGTCAAAGGAGCGGAGAGATTAAACCTCTCAAGCCTACTTGAATTAAGCCTACAATGTGAAGGCTGAGGGGTAATAGCTAATCCATAGACGCATAACTTCGTTGAGTATGAACTAAAATATAACATTCATAAAATTACCCACGCAGAGGTAGAAGGTTTTTGGTAGAGGTATTTCTGACAGTAAGATTTTTCCAAACAGACTTCCCTCAATTACAAAAATTAAAATTTTGACCATTCAGCCCCTGGGGGCGGGGGGCTGAAAAACTGACAACGAATACATTAACACAGAACTTTTTCGAGTGTAAAAGAACAGACAACATTTGTATATGTACCCGCGCCGAAAAGCCCAAATTGGGGACGGTAGGGCAAAATTGCCCCTATAATTTTTGCTCCTCTCCCCCTTTGGGTTTTGAAATGTACCAGAGATTAGAATTTTACAGAGAAAGAATAATAGGCTTATGAATTCCATAGAGAAAATTCCCTCCTTCCTTTAGGTTTTGCAAATACATTTACTATCCCCCTACATTTTCGTGAATTGATATCCCAGAGAGCTTCTACTCTTTATATTTTGGATAGTCATGGATATGATGGAGAATGAGTATAATTTAAATTTGAAGAAAACAGGCTTTTCAAAGGAAAGTCCAGAGGAAAATAAAATCTTGAATTGCCTAGAAATTACAACCCGGTCCTGCGTATGTCCGGTCCTGGGTATTGGGTATCGAGGGGCCTCTTGTTCGAGAGTTCTGACCCTCCTAAAAAATAAAGTTACAGGTTGTTAAATATTATGTTGGGGCCCTTGTTGGAGAGTTCTGCTCCACTAAAAATATAATGTTAGACTATTAAACATGATGTCGGAACCTCCTGTTCAAGAGTTCTGCCCCTTCTAAAAAATAAAGCTATAAACCTTTAAACAATGATGTTGGGGCTTTTTATCGAGGATTCTGCCACTCCTAAAAATAGTTACAAGCCTTTCAACATGGTGAATTCATTCTTTTTTCAATTTAATAAAACCATCCCATTTCAAACAGATGTTGAGTAACCCCCTGTTTGACAACTACTGCTCCTTCCACCAAGTCCCCTAAAAAAATAATTTTATAGGCTTTTCAATACTGCTGAATAATATATTCTCGTTCAGACTAATAAAACGAAAATCATATCCAAATAATTTGGACTGCCGGTCCCACCCCTGTTCGATAGTATTGGGGAGACAGGGGGGAGGTTTGAGGGCCCCTGGCCTCCAAAAAATAAAATAGATTATTAAAACGATGAAAATTATAGATTTGAAAAAAAATATGCTGGTAGTATTATTTTTCTTCCAGCGAGCGACATTATCAGCGCCATCAACTTAAAGGGTCAATAATCTCTTTGACGGTATGAAGACACCTGTCTTGTTGCACTATCAGCATATTATGACAGTATCTGTGCCCAAATTGAGACAGAGAAGGCCCCAAAGGAGAGTGAACGAGAGGGATTAAACATATTTTGTGAGATGATCCTAGATAGTATAAATCCCCCAACTTTGACTTAGATAGTTTTCCAGCCAATCTTGGTCTTAATGCAGAATTTTTGGATTGGGTACAAGAGGAGTTAACAACCAACACAGTCCAGAGACTCTTGGCAGAGATAGAGTGGCTATCCCTCCTAAACACTCACAGTGACCGTAAAAAGGAGAAGCTGGGGGTGTGGGACAAAGTGAAAGTGGCTCATCCCCTGTATTACTATACTTCTACTTGTTGAACTCTGCCTTCTGCAAAATATATGTCTATAGGGCAGACTTTGGGATCCATTTAACTTAATTATAGTGGGCTGTTGAATCACAAATTCTACAGACATAGTATTCTCATATGGGGGCAGGATTCGAGCCCTTCTTGAAAAACAGATACAGGATTGGGGAGGTAGGGATAGGATCAACCCATCCATCTCACATTTTTTTTTAATTAAACCAAAAATCGGGTGATTTGTATTAGTATTGTATGCAAACTGAAAATCACTTGACCCAGACTTGCAGGATCAGAGTGGGTCAGAGGTATTATTTATTGAGAATTTATATATTAATGGGTGCAATTTAAAAAAAGATTTTGTGTAAGAGGTGGGAGGGGAAGGCAGGTACAAAATACAATTCAGATTGGGGGAGGTGTATAGTATTCAAGAAATTTGTTTTGAAACAAGGTTGCATTGCTTCAATGCGCATTTGTCATAGCAGCCCACAACAAATTGCAAAAGGGTACTAGTAGGGTAGATTTGGGTGATTTGGCAGTAAATGGGCCCAGAGAGGGGCAGATTTTCCTAAGGTAAACTTTAACTGTTTAAATGGTCAATATCAGTAACACTTAAAGGAGTAAATATTTGTAAGCGGGCCAATGAGCATTTAAGGATTGGTGCTACTGTTTTACAGTATGATACAGAGTTTGAGGAGGGGGATGTAAGGATAAAAACAGGGTAGCATATTCAGTGAGGGCTCCGTCCATTGAATCAGTGAAACACTGGGTATGACTTCTTTTCGAGCTTGCTAAAGAGGCTAATTCAGTTCCACATTTTTTCTATAGTACATATTTTTCGGGGAGAGGGGAGGGGGACAAGCTACTATTATCTAATGTGTCAGACTAGATTCCACACCAAATTAATATCAAAGCACCCTTTTAAGCACTATAAGCGTCATGAGTATCAATCTGTGGAGACATTTTCGGGCGACAATGCCATCTTGTGATTCAAGAACTTTTAGAATTCACTAGTGACAAGATGGCGTTAGTTTACGAGGACAAACTCACAGATGGACATGATACATCAAATTTAAATAGTGTCAAAGAACATGAAGCCATTGCTGCCTCTTTTGCATATGGAAAAAGAGACTCGAGAAATAGGATGCAATTGGTAGATTTTTGAAGCATTGAGTGGGAAAGATTTTGTGGTTGCAGCCATGATTGCACTTATAAAACTCATAATTAATCAATTTCATAGGTGGGCAATACAGCCTATCCAATGACCCTTTAATCAGATGACAAGTTGGCCATTAAAAATAAGAAAATGTATTCATTGTCTAAATTGAAATTTATTGAGAGTATTGGGCAGACACCAGTTCACGCTCATGATCATTTACACAATCTTAATTTATCGTGGTAATAACTTTCTCGGACTGGCCCATAAATCTTGCAATTTAAGTATTAAGCAATAGTTATTCTACCGTTTAACATACACAACTCCAACTACGATTTGAAATTGGCACGTTTGCAGAGAGCTGAGGTTGAATATGGCACATGATGGATGGTTCTATTTTTTATAATATCTTACCCAAATCTTCTTAGAAGCTGCTACATTTAGATTTAAAATGGTAAACAAAACATTATTATAATACGTGCTCGAATATGATCCGTTCTTTAGATTCCTATTTTTCCCCCTCAAATCTGTAAGTCTATTAATTCAAGCACAGAAAAGCAATGATTTTAATAGTTTTCCCCTCCTTAAACAGCGCTCTCCAGATGATGAAATACATGATTTGTTAATGCGTAAGGACATATATATTTGTTGACGTGTAAGGGATTTAATTCTTAAAATTAGCAAAGAGAAAAGAGGTTTGACCACCGCTGTGAATAAGAACTTATTTGTAGAGAAGTACTTGAGAGGAGGGTATGTTTTCCATGGGAATCGTATCATGGAAACTGACCCGACCGGAAAACGCACCGGTGACAAATTTGACATAGTTTTTCGTAATAGATAGATAGATAGATAAGTGTATTTCAAAAACCCGTGGGCCATATACACACAAAAATATAAATAAATAAATAACAAGCAAGGAAATTAACAACAGTACGAACACGCACAAAAAAACAGAATTCAACGCAAAAAGTACCTAATCTAACTACAAAAGAAATTAATCATATAAAACTTTTTCTTCTTAATAAAGATTTATCTATATATACTCCCACTCGAAATATTGTGGTTGGGTTACTATTTTGTAGAATACCCGGAAGCATCAAATTAATCCCATGCAAATAAATTTCCCGTAAATCCAAGAGCACCGGGCATTTTCGGAGAAAATGATCCAAGTCTTTATCATCATCTTTACAAAGGGGACAAACATACCGCCTATCAGGACCAACTATCATTTTATTTTTGTCGAACGTTTTTTGCCTGTTCTGGATTGGAAGACAATTTGCCCTAAGCTGAATCCAACGACGTAGAATCATAGCCGGAAAATCAAATTTAAAATAAACTTCCTCCCCAAAACTAGGTTTTGCCTGATTATAATGTTGTAGGGTTGTAGAATCAAGAACCAGCATTTGCCAATGCTGAATTTCCTGACTTTCTAATATAAATCGTACCTGGCTTTCTAAATTTGTTGGTACATCGCGAGAGCAGATCATTATTCCATAAATAAGGCATTCCTACTTTTTCTAGTAATGATTTAATTTGGGATGGCCACGAGGTTTTTAAACCACATTTCAACATCTCTTCATATGCCACTCTTACTAGTCTATCTTCATTACTCTTAGTTAACTTCAACCAGAATCTAAGCATTAAAATATACCTACGTAGCTTTAAAGAAAACAGGCCCATATCACCTTTCAGAATCTGTGAATGAGTTGTCTGATGTAGACCAAACACTCTTTTATAATACTAGAGCTGAAGGGACTCTAGTTGCTGTACCGTTTCTCCACCCCACATTCCATCACGGGTAAAATTTTTGTGTTAAATATTCTTTTATGCATTTTTAGGTTTTTGATCCCCATTATCGTTGGGTTTCTAAATATAGCTGACATGGCCACCCTACCTCTCTTAATTATTTCATCAATATGACTTCTTAGGCTTCCATTTTCCGATAAGATAAAGCCTAAATATTTTATTCTTTTACTTATAAATAGTTCTTATTATTAAATTTAAATGTATATTTTTCATCGTCCCCAACCTTCCTTTTTTTAAAAATAACAACTTCTCTCTTTTCAGTATTCAGCCTTAACTTTTTTATATGCAAATAATATGAACTTATTTCATATGTCGGTAATGTCTCACTACTCTTTGCCATGTGGGAAGTATAAATGGCTTAACAGTCTTTGTGATCCAAATTTTTCGTATATTGCCACTGTTGAGATGAATGGGCCACAAGGGTAGTTTTTGAAATTGATAGTGAAATGCCTTTTGAACTTCATGACTCAAGCTCATTTTCAGTTCAGCCTTCGGTAAGAGGTGCGAGAGTGTACGGAATAGCAGTTGCTGTGACGTTGTAAGTGACTCAAAGGAATGTGCTTAAATTACTGTTGAGCTGAGCTTTACATTGTTTTCCAGCATAGGCTCAAATATTGTCCTTTTACATAGAAAAGAAAAAAGAAAATTTCGTTAAATAAAAATATTGCCACTGGCGTGGCGATTTTATATGTTCCAAAAAAAAACTCGTGTTTTAATTTTATTAAAATATGTGTAGGCTCAAATAGCTGAGGGAGGGGAAGCTCAAGTATATTATGGAGACACTGATTCACTACTGTTAAAAGTTAAAACAGACACTATATACGATGATTTGGGAAATTAGCTCTCGAATGGACTTTACCCACTGGAAAGAGTCCATTTACCGGGAGCTAGTTAAGCACCATGCCCAAATAAAGTTTTATTTGTAAAATCTGAGACGCGGAGTGATGATTTTCCACGCTGTTCTTGCAGGTTCGAAGGTGTACTCTGTGCAAACACACGATGAGAAAATTCAAACACTCTCTAAGAAAGTACCAATACTCTATGTGAAGGAGAATTTTGGTGTAACTGTTTATAGACACTGTGTATAAAATAATCTAGTTCCAAGAGTGAGTCAGAGCAATTTGCTCTATAAAATTTAAAAACTACATGGTTAGACTAGAGAAAAATCCCAATTCCATATCGGACAAAGTGAGTGTGTGTGCGGATGGTGGGGAAGTTCTACATGGACACTACTTTACTTCGAACCGAGATGAATGTGTCAAATACTGGCAACATCTTGGTCTGGAATAAATTCAGTAGTAGGTGGGACGGGGTTCTTTTTTTCATTTCACCAGTGCTTTTTTTACATGTGTATGTTTGTTCCGTGTAAGGCAGAGTTTTTATTGTTGTTTTTTATGTGTCGGTACATTTTTCTATATCTTGACATAAAGTGTTTAATATTATACTATTATTTACCTGGAATCTGCCACTGCCTAGCTCCGTCCTTTAGCCACCGAGACGACCACCGTGCTTTCCAAGGCCCCCTTTCAAGAACTTTTATATCGTGTCGCTGTTTAATATTTTTCTCCCAAGTGTCTATTTTATCTAAATAAAAATGTTTGTTGTTTTCCCAAGTGCCTACTGTGTGTTATTAAAAATTGAAATAAATGTGATATTCGAATGTCATTATATTTTTTGTAGTGAATTTTTGTCAATAAAGAAACCATTTATTATTCTTAATTTTTGCATTCTCAAACATAGGAAATTAATATTTATTCAACAGATTGAGGCATTTTAGAGTTAGTTGTATTTTAAAATTGAGAAGAGCAAACTCTACATTCAGATCGTTTCTTTGTGGGCCATCAATATCTGGCAAAACAAGATTTTTAACGAAAATCATTCAATATCGTAAAAAAAATATTTGATAAAATTCGAAAAATATCTGCTATTTTTATAGCGTGTGGCAAGAGTCGTATGATAAAATAAAGACCATTGTACCAGACACAAAATTCATACAAAGGCTTGATGTATTTAACGTTATTGAACCAAACTATTTTACTGAATCAAATGATTTATCTGAATCTATTGAAGAATGGTCTCAATAGATGCTTCAATTATTCAAGGTCCAATCTCATCATGAAAAAATATCTGTAAAAGCTGGCCTCCACAAACATTTCAACATTTTTGACGATAAAATTACCCTACTTTTAACAGTAAAAGGTCATTAGTTGACATCAAGTTGCTGAAGAAACTACAAGAAAACTGACATTTATTTTACGTCCTAGGTAATTCCAAACCAAGGCATAGGAAAGCTACGCTCAAAATTGAGGTCGACAAAAAATTCATTAATCTCTTATCAGAGCTTTGTTTAAATTTAACTGAGAGTGATGCTCTGCTGCTAGAAGTATTTTAGGAACAGACAAAGCTAAATTTTTCACTAGTGCGTGCCATAGCAGGCAAAAACAAGGGGAAGAAATTTAAAAGGAAGTGTCCTTCAAGTAGGCAGTTGCTTCTTTGCACTTTTACAGCCGTTAATTGCTGGACTTTTAAAAACTATTTCTTAAAAAAATGGCTAATCCCTACAAGCTGACACCAATAGAATTGGTCCTTTCGCCAAAACAGCACTTTGAGGGCAAACTAAGTAAATTTATCAACAATATGACAATTGCTGACAATGAAAAATTGATTTTACTACGAGTGGACAGGCATAAACCCTACCGTGATGAAGCCGCTAAAAAAATGCCATTGATTGCAAAAAGGAAACGCCTCAACCAGAGTCCTGATTGAACTTCGCTGAGGTAAGGATGCTGGGACTGTTTTGAAAAACTTTTCATTTTAGTTTTATTGATTTTATCCTCATGTCAGTTGTTTTTTCTTATTTGTATTGCTGAAGACGGCCCTTGGACATAGGGCCGAAATATTCATTCTAATTTGTTTCCCGCTGTCTTAAAAAATTCCCTATTGTTCTTCTTCTTTTTGGTGTTAGAGATCAAATAATGATACTGAAAATACTCTCCTGGTTATTGACATTCTAATGAATCTATTTGTCAAGTTCTATCTATATACCCGAGCAAAGTTTTCTCAACAATTCCAAAGATTTCACATGTGCTTTGACTCAACTGGAAACGCTTTAATCTTTAACATTTTCGAAAATGTCATACAATCCCTTTTGTATTTCGCTCGGCCGTACTGTATTGATCTTTTGAAGGATGATCAAAATTCTTCATCAATAATTTTATTAGGTTCTTAAAAAATTCCTCTAGCCTTCTCATACAAGCCTAGATACCCAAGAAAATACCCCAAGGTTTTTGGGGGTTAGGATGATCTTCTATACACCTGAAGCTATACAAAAGTAATATATGCACTATCATTTCACTGAAAATCCAATCCACGAAAACTATGTATTTTCTCCCAAGAAAAGGCAGAATTATATTCATATAATGGTTTTTCAGTTTGACAACAACACATCGGAGATTATCAATACAGCATAAACGTCCATAATCAAAACATATTAAATTCATTGGTTCCGCATTGCCAACTTTTTGCCATTAAATGCATAAATCGAATTCTCTAAGTTAACAATCTTAAACCAAACAGACTACGCTGAATGAAGATATCGAGCACAAAAAAAAACAAACGAAAAAGCCATAAATATGAGTTGCACAACTCTCATTTAACTCCCCCAAACAACTAGCGGTGTTGGCTCTTTAATGAATACGGAACATATTTTCAACAGAAATTATTCTTTCTCCGATGGTTTTTCAACATATTTGAGAGAATGAATTATTTTAGTCATTTCATAATTATTATTATTTCGCCATTAGTAAGCATATAGATACGGTAAATTCTGGCATTTCGACAAGCAAGATCGCCTTTCCAACTTTTATCAAGGTTCAATCTATATATAAAAAAGCCTAGCTACATTAAGTTTAGCATTAATCCGTAAATATAAAATTGTGGGTCCAGAAACAGATCTGTCGAAACTGTTTTTGAGACATAACCACAAAACCAGTTTTCCTTTATGACATCCCCATCTTAAAAGGGGATGTTTAAACTTATAAGTATCCAACACATGTTCGTGTATAATAAGTGATTTTCATTAATTGTTTTGATGAACGCCGTTTTGTATTTATCTGTCTTGTACTCCGTTCCTATGAACTATCCCTAACTCTAGGATCAACAAGTAGTTTGTAAGAATGCAAAGAAACAATATTTTATTGATTTAATTTCTATTAAAATAAGCAAAAAAAATGGTCTGGAATGTTGAGTCAGGAAGGGGTTCCTTGGCAGGAGCAGAGGCCACATAATTGCACAGCTTCAATGAGCAGTAAATTCGTTAGGTGAAGGATGAGCAAAAAATAAAATTGATTAGAAATTTTTTTAGGGTTCTATTTTTTTGTAAAATATGAAAAGGTGAGAGAAAGAAAAATACACGCGAATTTTATTGAGATTCTATTTAACTTAAGGTTTAGAACCCTTGATTTTTTATTTATTTAAAATTATAAGAAACCAGTTCTGCTGCACTGTCTTTTTATGTAAAAATAAGCGTCTATACACAAAAAGACGAATGCAACAGAAAACAGACTTAGAGTTCGAAATTTACTGCCCAGCAGCTACTTCATTGCCTAGAGAGGAACGTCAGAGGAACTTCATTACCTAGAAGAGGAACGTCAATCATTTACAGACAATAAATACTATGTTTTTCCGACCTAAAAAATTTATAAAGGGATAAATTTATAAAAAAGGGATAAATGTTGAAGACTGGCTAAATATATTACAAGAGCGAAAACCTCAAGGTGGTTGGGATGCTAGGTCAAGACCTTTTTCCCCTTACTATTAACAAATTCGTTTAGACTTTCCTGGCTCATTTTGATATGTAGAAAAGCACAGAGACAAATGCGTTCCTTCAAATTCGATTAGCAAATACAAGAAAAATGTTTAAAAATGAAAATGTGTATAAACGCTCCATTTGATAAAGTTGATCCACACCAAGAATTTCTGTGTAATTATGGATCATTAAGCACCATCTATTAAAAGATGAGGCCGTGAGTCGGTATAAGCATAGATGATTTTTTGGAGAAGAATTTTCTGGGGAAAAACTTTCATGGGTAAATAAGGTATAATTTGAAAAGTCAAGACTTCAGAAAATAAAATAAGTTTGTTTTTGTAAGACAATATTTTATTCCAACAAAACGGCTATCACAAGCCCAAAAGGGCCGAATTCGCTCTTTAGTGTCAGTATAAAAAGAGCGCTAAGAGTTCATATGGCACTTGTGACGAAGTCGGAAGAGCCAAGAGAACATATGGCATGAGCTCTAGCAAAATTCTAAGAATCAATAGATTGATTTAAAGGAAATCAGAGGCTTAATAAAGGTCAGGATTTAAAATATTGCTCTAAGACACGCGCTACTTCTAAATTCATTAAGATCTGATCACCCATTTGTACCAAGTTTCATGCCACCTGGTTTCATCTCTCCTCTCTATGAGTTTTCCAAGATTTCCTTTTGTCCCCTCCAACTCCCCCAAGTGTAACCAGATCTGTTTGGAATTTAAAATAAGACCTCTGAGACATGAATTCCTTCTAAATATCAAATTTCATTAAGATCCAGTCACCCGGCCCTAGGTTAAATTACCTCAATTTTTCTAATTTTTTCGAGTCACCCCCCCCCCCCCAACTCCCCATAAAGAGAGCAGATTCAGTCCAGTTGTTTCAATCACGTATTTAAGACTTGTGCTTATTTTCCCCACCAAGTTTAATCCCAATCTCTCCACTCTAGGCGTTTTCCAAGATTTCCTGTTTCCCCTCCAACTCTCCCCAATATCGCCGGATACGGTCGGGATTTTAAAATAAGACCTCTAAGACACGAGTTCCTTCTGAATATCAAATTTCATTAAGATCCGATCACCCATTCGTAAGTTAAAAATACTTCTTTTTTCAATTTTTCTTCTCCCTCCAGCCCTCTAGATGGTCGAATCGGGGCAACGACTGTTATAAAGTCAATTTGAGCAGGTCCCTGACACGCCTACCAATTTTCATCGTCCTAGTTCGTCTAGAAGCACCAAACTCGCCAAAGCACTGGAAATCCCCCCAACTCCCCAAAGATCCGGTCCATTTATATCAATAATGTATCTAAGACTTGTGCCTATTCTTCTCACCAAGTTTCATCCTGATCTCTCCACCCTGAGCGTTTTCCAAGATTTCAAGGTCACTTTAAATATCAATTGTTTGACCCCAAAATTGCATACTTCCAAAAAAGCTTTTGCACACTTTTTTGAATTATTTTTTTTTTTTAATTTCCTCTCACTTTAACTTTTTTCACAACAAAAAGGCCTTACATTTATTTCAGGGCTCCTGAATTTGTAATAAGGACATATTAAGGTCTTTTTGGTATGGTTGATGATTGCTAGGGCGTTCAGAACTAATGAAATACTGCCACTTCTATTTATCTTAGCCCAAACCAATATGTTTTAACTTGTTTGCATTGAACTACAGTTTATTCTTAGCAGCCCAATTTTAAATACATCAGTCTGTTAATCTTCAGTCAATGTTATCTTGTGAGACAAGATAACATGTCTGGAATATGATTTTTGACTTTTAAAGCCAGGTAAGGCCTTGAGATAAAAGTCACTTCAAACTTTAAAGCAAAACCTTTAAAAATAAAAAAAATCGTTGCACTTATACGGCTTTTGAAATTGCAAACAGGTACATTTACGAAAAGAGGACATGCATGTTCCATGACAGGTCTGATGCACGAAATGAAAAGTGGTAGAATAGACTCATCAGGGAGAAGACTTTTGCATCTAAGGATAACTCCTAACTTCTTAGAGAAAGAGGATCGAATTTTACTGAGTTGCTGAGTCCATGAGAGTTCCGAAGAGAAATTAGCTCAAAGTAGGCACAATGTATCAATTCGCATTATTTCCTCTCCTTTGAAGACGAAATCAGGATGAGCCCTCATATTAAGCGCCTTAGAAAGTAGGAGCTCTTCCATTTTTGATGCGTTAAAACTTTCACGCCATGCATCTGCCCACGCCTCGATTCTCTCCAGGTCAACCTGGAGTTCCTTATGGGGTTTGCTGGGATCGTCATCTTTTGCAATTGATGTTTTTGTTGTCGTGTCATCAGCAAAGTGGTGAGGTTTCTTCACAAGGTTGTCCCCTAGATCGTTTACGAATACCAAGAAGAGTTAGCCCAAGAATACTTCCTTGGGGTACTCCCGATAAGATTGGATGTGCTTTTGATATGAAGCCGTCGAGGACAACTTACAATGATCATTGACAAAAAAAAAGTCAGCAAGCACCTCAAATAGTCGAATATCAATTCCACAGGCTTTCAGTTTACAAAGAAGTCCCTTTTGCCATACACGATCAAAGGCTTTCGCGATGTCAAAGGAGAGAAGGCAAATATCGTGACCCTGAGAAAGGAGCTCAACCCACTCATGATTTACAGCCCAAATGAGTGTATGTCATCAAAGAAAAACTGAAACAAAAAACCGAAAAAATAATAAGGACAAGAAACTAAGCCAGAAAACAAAGGTGAAAGACGTTTTCTTGTCTTTGTTTTTCTGTTCCTTTTTTTTATTAGTCAAAAATGATATTTGATCTTTAGCAGCTAGAAAAGCAAAAAAAAAATCTTGACTTTTGGGGAAACAATTTTTTTTTCAAATTTGTAGTTTACACACACAAAAAAATAATGAAGAAGACAAACCGATTCTTCCTCGGATATGGAATTTTGACAGAGTCAACTTTCTGATAAAAAAAATAAAACCGTCAGCTTTCTGTAAGTGCTTCAAGTTTTAGAGAGTAAATTTTTTCGTAAAATTGCGGTGTTTGTTTAAAAATCTTACTACCATACAAGCCTCAGGCAATGCCAAATTTATTTACAGTCTACCACCAGTATCAGAACATCTACCACAAGCCTCAGGCAATGCCAAATTTATTTACAGTCTACTACCAGTATCACTTGAAACATTTTATAAGTGGAATTTTAATATTTTAAGGCGCCGATTCTTCAATGGATGAACTAAAGTCCACTTAACAAGATCTATAAAAACAAGATACTGGAAACCCTCTAGTAGTACCTTTGCTTAGATAATATACGTTTCTTATAAACACAAATAAATTTCTTTGTTGAAACAAAGCACTTTTTTTTTCAGGGCAACAACTGCTAAAGATCAACAATTACTTCCCAGTTCACACAGAAGCGCTTTAAAGCAAAATCGATGTTTTCCAGTTTTTGTCACCTGTTTTTTGGTATAAGCTCGTAAGTCACAACAATTTACATCTGTGTTGAAGCATTTGAACTTGAAGAACAAGTCGGCTTAGTGTTTATAAATTTACCGTAGACTGATCAGGAAATCCAACTTTCAAAAACTGATTTTATCTTTTTAGAAGCAATTTTACGAGTTTTCTATGAAAAAATAATTTCTCATTGTTTGCTAATTTCTTTTACTTATCATATTTCTGCTTTTTGAGACTTGCATTCTAACAGTTTAATTTTTACATTCCAAAGATCATATGTATAAAAAAAAAAAATAAAAAAAAAAAAAAAAAAAAAAAAAAAAAAAAAAAAAAAAAAAAAAATTACGTGCCCCAGAACATAAATCAAAGCCAAAAATCCGTCATATTTTACGGAAAACCTTATGGAATATCCCAAAATGCGAGGTTGTTTTACGTGTTTTCTTCGTATTTGAGGCAAGTGTTTTGTGTCTTGAATACATTTATCATACATATGCCTTTCTTCATAAGAAAAAAAACAACGTCGCATTGAGTGTGAGCGTAGGATTAGACATCCATCATAAAAACAATCTTCAGAATCATAGAACCAGTCACGAAAAAGCGGAGAAATTACAAAGACAAATTACATCATAGATTAATGAACCTCGTTAAAAAAACAAAAACAGAAAATACAGTAAACATCATGCGACAGTCAGTGGGAAGCAACAATTTCGGCTGTGGAAATTTTATAAGTGACAATATAAGGTGGAAAACCACGTTCAATGCATCATCTCATTTCTGTCGATAGTCAATTCTTTATTATTTGGTTGATATTGATCGTAATATTTAGCATATATCTATTTTATAGGATACTAGCTGAAACAATGTCACGAAAAAAAAAGGAAAATATAGATAAATCGGTACAAGTAGGCCTATCTAACCATAATTTAGATTAATTTCTTTGCTAATGATTACTTCTACAAAACTCGCAGACGAATTCGAGGAAAGGATTTAAAAATATTTTAATGACTTTCTAGCCAGTTGAACTTATCTTTTTGTATAATTAGTATTGTAACGGTTAAAACTTACAATAACATTGCTTTTTAGAATTGTATTGCTGCAGCTACTTTCCGACGTAATAATTGCAAAACTACCTGATGTTGCATTTTTATTTATCGAAAGCAGAAAAATGGCTCGATGGACGAAAAATTGGCTGCATAACCCCAGATACAAGTCTGCATAACCCCCAAACAAGTCCCCATAAAAATATCTAGCGTATCCTTTTCAGTGCTTCAAAGCACCCTCACTTCAGCAAATTTTCTCAGGGTCGTAACTTTTGATGACTATGACTAAACTTGATGAACTTGTATATTTAAATTCAGCATAAAAATCCAATTATTTTTATGTATCTATTTGTATCAAAATTCCGTTTTTAAGAATTTCGATTACTATTGAGCTGAGTCGCTCCGTACTCACAGTTCCTTACCGATTAACAAAACTAGGGATATTTTATGATTGCAGTTTCATCCCGGTCTCTCCAGTCTAAACGTTTCCCAAGATTTCTGTTCCCCCCGCCTCCAACTCCCTATGTCCCCGGATCCAATCCGAATTGAAAGTGGAGAATCTGAGACATAAAATTTTTCTATATATCAAGTTTTATTTGAAATGGTTTTTTTCAGGAATGTTTTGTTTTCGATTAACAAAAAGCTGTGCTTACTCAGCCCACTTCGCCTGGAAAAGCCATAGTGAAGACGGGGCTATATAAATCGCCTACTCACTAGCAAAAACTAGAAAGCTACAGTAACAAAGAGTAAAAAAAGAGAAAAAAAATACAAATAGGAATATAAAAGGAGGATTATTTATTGTTACACTTACTTATTCAAATTTTTGGCTTATTTTCACTATTTACTTGACAGGACAAAACTATTTGTAGCTTATGGCCTAAAAAGAAATCATAGTACTAAAAACCTATTTGCATTTTTTTCTGTGATATTCTTTTTTTATTGTCAGGTTACATTCAAAAAATTCTGTAAGGTTTCAACCCCCCCCCCCACTTCTCCTTAGCTATGGATCACTGCATTATAAAGCAAATCACTATATTTAAATAAGACATTATAGTAAACAGCAGACACATTTGTGCGCAAAAAAAAGGGAGATGTCACCTTGCAGCAACCTTGTGGACATTACCCTTATTTTTCCACGGCCTCTCTTTTGTTACTGTAGCTTTGTAGTTTCTGCTAGTCCCGAAAAAACATTTTTTTCAAATGCATCTGATTTACCTTTTTGAGCCTTAAAAAGTACCAAGAGGAGTTGCCTGAAAAACTAAAAAAAAGCACGAGCGACATTGCCTGAAAAATCCATAATGAAGACAAGGCCTAATTAATATTAAGGGAGCTGGGAGGAGGAATATATAATACAAAGAATTTTTGAACCTCAGAAGGCAGGGTTTTGAACCATTGAGATTACAATAGCGCCCATTTCATTATCCCCAGCCTTTCTAATCCAGAAATAACTCCCAAAATATAATTTTTGGTGTCGTATGGTCCTTTACGATGGTGCTATCTAGTCAATAGCGCAATAGACTAGATAACCAGTTTTTTGTGTAGGATCTTATCCTCCTCCTCGTTACACGAAGACATACTACCCCTCCTTAATAATGGACCACTGAATTATGAAGCAAATCATATCAGTTAAATAAAGGATTAAAATAAACACCAGAAACAATTTTGTGCAGTAAGAATTGTGCAATGTCACCTTGCACCACCCTTTAGGATATTGCCCATATTTTTTCACGGAAAAATCTTGCCACACAATTTGATCCCCGCTTAAAATTTCGACTGGACAAATCCGCCGTAATATTCTCTCCATCCGTAAAGTAGCGCATCGAAAGAGGAAGAAAGACAAACGAAAACCGTTCTGTAGGATAATTCAGGTAATTCTTCATTAAATTTAGGTAATGAATACAAACGCAGTTTATAATACCATTTATAGAAACTACACAATAAATGGTCTTTTTTCGAAATATCGATTCATTTCTAAGTGATGAGTGGCTTTTCTATTTAGAGACGGATCAAATAACTACCTAGGCCTGAAGGCACATTTCTGTCTAGCTGGCAAAATTGTCGATACACGAACCTGTCCGCTTAATTAACCTTTTGCGTCAAAGTTACTCGCCTGGAGCTAATTTCTTAAGTGCTACTATATTAGATTTTTTTTTTTTGCAAAGAATTAGACCATTTCTTTTTTTATTTCTTTTTTTTTACAATAAAACGACAGTGTGTTTTTTTTTTTTTTTTTTTTTACTCTAGACATAGACATAGCTAGACATATTCTTTTACGACTTCGTTCAGCTTCTTAATAAGGGTTGAGGGGTTTTGTCTCCCACATATTGGAGGAGATTAGAAATTATATAAGAGAATAACTTTCAACTGAATCTAAAGAGTAACATTAAAACTTAAAACAAACAGAAATTATTCCGTAAAAAGAAAAAAAAATCATGACAGTGTTGTTTCTATATTAAATTTTAATCAAAAACTAGTAAAAATTAATTTCTAAAAATAAAGTTCTTCCGAGGAAAGTAAAAAGTGAAATTGAAACTTAAAACGAACAAAAATTATTACTTCGCAGCCTATCTAACATATTAGTGCAAATAAATCAACTGGTGATATTTCCCTATGTTTGTTGGAAGACGGAAAACTAGCGCTTTACTGAAAACACAAAAGCCAAGTATAAAAAATAAGAATGTTGATTTAGGAGTCAAATACAAGTACGTAGCTTTACGACAGCAAACTAATCTTTAAACTATAACACTTTTTATAGTCTCACAGGAAACGTGATATCAGTGATTTTCAGAGTACAATTAAAATTGTCTCAAAATCTTAGTCATAAAAATAATAAGTTTAAAGTCATTAAACAGCATACAAAATAACGAATTGATTTATCTTCAAATATGATCTATCAAATAGTAATACTCGAAATGAAGAACATATCAACCGTAATATGAACTCTGGATATATGGTTATTTCTCTCAATAAGACGGAGAATCTCATATTGTGATACAAATTCTAAAGCGAGTCTGTAGTCTTAGCACTAACAAGAACGCTTCACTTCAAACTTGTACAAAATAACCATAAAATGTCCTTTTCAGATCCAAAACGACAGTTTATCATTGAACTGAGCCAGGGGCGGATCCAGCCTTTTGTTCTAGGGGGGGGGGGGGCGATTCTTACCGAAAAGAGTGGGGGTAGTGTCCTTTTTGTCGGCCACAAGGCTGACTTTATTTTTCACGTTTTAAGTTTCCCTGGCGGTTTATTGTTTAACGAAAATGCGGTTTTCATATATTACAATAATGATTACAAAAACTGTACTTGATCAACTGACAACTGTTTACAAGCCAAATTCAAGCTTCCTGGCTCCACTGTTCGCAAACCTGTCGATTACTCTGTCAATGCTGATATCGATGTTGCGGAGAATATTAATGAGGGCAAAACCATTGAGTCTAGTTTGCCCCATCTGTGCTCTGAGCCAGGTTTTCAGTTTGCGTAAAGATGAGAAGCTACGCTCGGCAGATGCCACACACACCGGAACACATATAAAAATATCAAGAAGTGAGCTGACATAAGGATACAGGTGTCTGTCACATTTCTTGGCAGTTTTTTCCACTGAACTAGGAAAAATACGTCCTCCTCTCTTAACTCGAGGCCATCTACTTCTCCACACATGCACCTCTGCCAAAATAAGTGTTGCCCTGGTCGATGGCACGGTTAAGCCAAGAAGTTGACCGTACATACTAGAGATCTCTTTGACGGAAGATTGCAGCAAATCATCAGTAAAATTCACAATATTTGATGGCAGCAGTACAGTTA
Organism: Artemia franciscana; assembly: GCF_032884065.1. NCBI lineage: Eukaryota > Metazoa > Arthropoda > Branchiopoda > Anostraca > Artemiidae > Artemia > Artemia franciscana. The sequence goes on along the minus strand of NC_088879.1, from coordinate 37,244,712 downwards.
ACCGGAAAGAGTTCAGCGTATCTCTTGAGAATCGGCTCTTTAAGTCACTTATGACTGAGTCGAGCATAGGTATAAAAACAACACGTCGATAATATTCTTCAGGCGTAGTATAAGGAGGATTATTTCGATAAACCTGTCTTTGTGTAATCCTTGGAACTTCAACAGCCAATTGGATTTTATCTGACAATTCTTTTACTTGCTCGAATACTAATGCGAACTTTTCGTCACACGTTTACCGTCGCTTTGCTAGAATATCCAAAAGATCGGAAACGTGGCCATCGGCAGCGCCCAAGTCCAAAGTCTTCTTCTGGAATAGCCGACTAAGAGGCAAGGTCAGAGCGCAAATACTGTGTAGACACTGAAGGGAAACGACGAATTCCGCACTATGTAACGCTGTGACAAGCGTCTTTGCCTTCGGAGCGGTCACTGATTCACTCCAGTGACTAATAGGTTCCAAAGCCTGGATGATTTTTGGAAGTTCGGACACAAACTACATAAGTGACTCGTGTCGCTCGATCCACCTCGTCTCGCCGATTCCCGTGAGCTGAGCTTCTAGAACCTTATTCAAGACGTAATTTCTCTTCGCAAATGCATTAAAAAAATGCAACAACTTCTTTTATAATGCCTATGGCATTTGTGATGCTCGAAACAGCTGAGCTTCTTGACAAAGAAAGGTTCATGGCGTGGTTAAAGCAGGGACAACGAAACATTTTTAGCTTTTTTCTGAATTTCAACTACAGCACCACAGTTATTTGATACCATCATTGCACACTCATCCGTACCGATTCCAACACAGTCGACTAAATTCAAACCCATTTCTTCTAAAAGGCTTAGAACTAGCTGACCAATCACTTTTCCGTTGATAGTCGACTCTTTGTCTGCAGTGGAAGGTTCAAAGGTGTTTTGCTGATGTCTATTGGAATCCCTGAAAGTATCATTTTCCTATCCTAACCCTTTTCTGAGATAGCCAAAAGTCAAAAAACTAGAATTTAACTAAAACATTGATATAGCTTTAACAAATAACAGAGGTAAAATACCTCAAAACCGGGATTCTTGTTCTCTCTGCGGAGGGCATCCTTGTCATAAGCCCCTTTGGGTCGGAATATTTGACTGAAGAAGTTTGTACCCTTTCTTGGGTATTGACCCCAAAATGGGTCCTGAAAAGATAAAATTTAGGTAAGAAAAAAGAATTACAAAATACAGACACAATTCAAAAAGTCAACAACAAGTCAGACAACAAGTCAAAAATTCCCCTCAAAAGATTAGATTCAGCTGTAATCGGACCGTGTGAGAATGCATTAATTACACCAAGGGACTAACCACTCGGATTGTTCAGGAGCGATTCAGTCAAGCATTAATTAGTTATAACCTGTTTAAACAGAGTCTAGAGAATAAATAGGGTGTAGACACCAAACTGCCGGTTAATGAATATGTAAGAAAATTGTATTTTATAAATAACTATAAGAAGAATGGCTAAGGATAAGCTGCGTCTTATTCTAGAGATAAATTGAGCACAGCACAAGGGCCGAATAAGAAGCAGTTTTATTTTAAAAAGAATGATTTGTCGATTTGGTTATTATTGTACAATTAAAATCAATTCAGGACAAATCTATATGTTGGAGTATAAGTACAATTTCGCCTAATCTTCCTACTGGAATAAGAATTAAAGATGTATAAAACAAGGTAATTAATAACTAATGTGAACGAAACAAAATGTCCCCAGAGTATTTAAATTTGTTATAGCAAAACTCGAGTGTTACTGTAGAATTACCAAAGCAAACTACCAAAGCAGTCAATGACCAGTCTCAAGCCCAAGGCCTTTCCAAGAAACAATTCAACCCATTAGTTTAAGCAAATTTAGAAAAAAAAAGAAATAAGCAAGGGCTCAATTTGCCAAATGTGCGGGCCCATCGTGAAAAGCTGAAATTAGATTATCCTGCTAGAGGCAGGAAAAATATTTATTAGAAGGCTTAACAGTTACTTCGGTTCACGAAGAATCAAGTTCCGAAAAAAGTGGAACAAATTCCCCTTTTGCGATGAAAGTAATCACTTCTGGAAGAAATTTGGGATCAGACCTACTCAAAGGCGCACGCTGGATTGTAAATCTACCTTACCTTTTTAAGAATTACGAAAAGCTCGTGATTCGCCACATGTAAGTTTTTTCTTTGTATTTCATTTTAGGTCATTGATTTACAGCTATCAAAAATTATTATGATGGGGAATTATTCTGGGTTACAACTAATACAACTTGTACCTTAGTAATGCTTGACAATTGTCTTTTCTGCTATAGAGAAAGAATGTTCGATAGCTTAAAAAAGATATTTTCATCCCAAAACATAAGAACACTCCAACGGTATCTGCTTGGGTTGGTTTAATTTCACTATTGTTGGTTTTACCAACAATTTAAAGCTTATATAGAATAATCGGCAGTTGTTTCGCTATTTCTTTAGCAATCTCATCTTCATACTCAGATCTCATCTTTCGTCCTTCAAGTTCTGGCTCTTCTTTTATCATTTTTCACAGGTTATTTATCACATTATTATCAAACTACGGTTTAAACAATATTTATTTCTAGCAAACGGCTATCACAAGCCCAAAAGGACCAACTTCACACTTTAGTGTCAATAAAATTTTTTTTTAAATGGTGAATGTCAATCAGTAACAAATAACAAACGAGTTTAAACTCATAAAATTACAATCCATAAAAAAGTCAAACGATAAAAAGTCGTAAATTAAAACAGGGAAAACAAATTTATATATATATATATATATATATATATATATATATATATATATATATATATATATATATATATCATGAAAAGAGAAATCACCAATGCAACAGCACAAAAAAAAAAAAAAAAAAAAAAAAAAAAACATGAAAGAGACAGAAAGAGAAAAGGAAAACTGTTTTCCTAAATTAGTGACTAATATAGACCAGCACTTGAATGAGGCCTTAACCCTACTCATCCATACAATCACATAGGTCAAACAGCATAGCCATACACAATCAACCATAAAGAATAATCCATGGACAGGCAGTCATGTCGTCAATAAGTATAAGTCGTCATTTACCAAACAATAGAAACAATAAAGACAAATAATTCAGAGGCAACAACCCAACACAAGGGCTCATCAGGAGAATACACTTGCCTATAGGGTTTCGCCACATTAAATTCTCTACCCAGCCAAGTGTTGTGGCTACCACAGAATATCCATGGCATCCCCGTGTCAGGTATCGCCCCCCCAAAATACATGCCTATGAAAGAAAAGAAAATGTAGAACAACCAAGTAACACCAAAACAAGCTTATCCTGTTAATATATCCCTCTTTTTAGCAACAATAGGTAAACTAAATATGATAAATTTTACCAAATCAGAAATATTAACACACTGCAAAAAACATGAATGAACTAAACAATTATAGAATTCATCTTTACCATGTGCCTATTTTTTTTAAGAAATCCGCTCTATTTGAAACACAATTCGAAATAAATGGCGCTGCGTCATCATTTCTCGAACCTCCGAAATTAGTTGAAAATTTCTTTAAGTATCTCCAGATAATTCTTTTGATATTTATTTAAAAGTTCGTTATAATGAAAACTAAGTTTTTTAAATTGCCAAGTTAATTTATTTGCAGAAAAAGCTCTTGATATCAATTTTTGGCTTAAGATTTTAAATCTATTTTTAAAATCAATATAATTACTACAAATTACATACATATACTACAAATATATATATACTGGCAGGGAAGATATTTAAGAGTTTCGGTTTTTTCTTCAAAATACACTATATTCCCTATTTTCACTAGCACAACAATTTGGAAAATTTGAAAATTTGACCCAAAAGTTGCCTTTCCCATCCGAAGTTCCTTGTGACTTTCTAACTTTCGTAGAAAATTTCATTAAAACTTTCCTTGTGACTTCTTGCTACCCCATTCGAGAACGTCCTGTTTTTCCACTAGTCCTAATTAGACAGCCAAAAAGCGCAATTTTCAGCAAACCCATCTTCCCATATCTGTAAAACGAAACCCATCCTTCTCAATCACTCTTTATAATAGCCCTAGAAGGTAGGATCGAGCTATATTTTTGATACAGTTTATTGTTTAATGCCAGGTAACAATAACAGATCGTTAATATAAAACAGTTCGTGGTAACGAACTGTAGTAAGGAGCGACCCGGCTCAGTCGTAACCGAAACTCTAAAAAATAGAATGTTGATACCAATAGTTACATCAAAAGGATCGTATTTTAATGCTGATTTTAAATATATAAGTTTTATTAAGTTTAGTCTGATCCGTCAAAAGTTACGAGCCTTAGAAAGTTTGCCTTATTTTAGAAAATCAGACCATCAGTTTCAGCGTATCAGAAAACCCTACTTGTAGAAGTTTCAAGCTCCTATCTACAAAAATGTTGAATTTTGCATTTTTTTTTTTTGCCAGAAGACATCACGGATCCGTGTTTATCTATTTTTTTGTTTATTTTTTTCCCCAGGAGTGATCGTATTGACTCAGTGGTCCTAGAATGTCGCGAGAGGGCTCATTATAACGGAAATTAAAAGTTCTAGTGCTCTTTTCAAGTGACAAAAAAATTGGAGGGCACCTAGGCCCCACCTCACGCTCATTTTTTCCCCAAGGTCACCGGATCAAAATTCTGAGATAGCCATTTTATGCACCATAGTTAAAAAATCTATTAACTATGTCTTTGGGGCCGACATACTCCCCCAAAGTCCTCGTGGGAGGGGCTGCAAATTACAAACTTCGACTAGTGTTTACATATAGTAATGGTTAAAAGGAAGTGCACAGACGTTTTCAAAGGGATTTTTTTGGTTTGGGAGGGGGGGGAGAATTTGAAGGGGGATTACGTGGGAGGATCTTTTCATGGAGGAATTTGTCATGGGGAAAGAGAATTTCAATGAAACGGGCGTAGGATTTTCTAGCATTATTAAAAAAAATAAAAAATAAATATGAAAAGTTTTTTCAACTGAAAGTAAGGGGTAGTATTAAAACTTAAAGTGAACAGAAATTATTACGCATATGAGGGGTTCAACTCCTCGTAATACCTCGCTCTTTAGGCTAACGTATTTTTAGTAATTTCAAATATTTATTTTACGGCCTTCGTGATTCAGGGGTCATTATTAAGGAATCAGGACAAAATTTAAACCCCCTATTTCCCCCCAAAATAATTAAAGGCCAAATCTCATTTATTAGCGAAGTTTCTTTCTTTTAAATCAAATTTTTGTTTCTGTAGTCTTGGCAAAAGTATCAATTATCTAAGACCATAGGTAGGCAAGTTTTGTATAGGTAGGTGGTCCCATATCAATTTTAAATTCTTAGTCACCCTGCCCGAGACTCTAAGCAGGCATGACTTGCTAAAAAAAATAACAAACAAGGATTGGTCCAATAAGAGAGGCACAATTAGTCCCGCCGTTTACCCGTACTATTTAACCAAACACTTGGAAAACTACAAGTTCTGTGACTACCTTAGCTCTATGAAAATCTACTTTAGTTCTATTGCCTTAGGAATGACGCATGGACAAATAATAGATAAACCTATCAATCTATTAACAAGTGAACTAACATCATTTTTACTAAATCCTAATAAGGGCGGTTCATGCCAGAATTGCCCCTCACTCAATTGGACTATCTGTCTTGGCTTTTCCTACAATTAGCCATTACTTGATGACAATAACTCTTTGATTTTAAACTGCAACAGCAACGCTTTAAGAAATTTATAATAAAATTTCATATGATATTTATCTCAATTTATCAGCAGTCAACCCAACCAATGGTGGACCAAACCAACTTCTGGACCACACTGTGGTTTTTTGTAGATAGTGAAGTCCTCCCTTTGTAAGAGTGCAGACATTCTGGTATTATAATATTATTTTTGTTAGTATTAAACCTTATTCCAATAGGCAATGCATAGAACACCTCCCAAAAAGTCCCCCCTGGACCATACCCAAGGATTATCAAAAACGTTCAACATCTTGGCTGGTCAGGTTCACTATCTCAAAGCTCACATGATGAATCAATGAATAAGATATTGGTGAAAGTGATATTTAAATAAGATATTTCATCCATGATGAAAATGAAATTGAATTTCAAGAGGTCCTATCAAGGAGCTCCAAAAAAAGGAAAAAAAATCTGCCTGATCAAAAATAACCCCTTGTCATGATCCAATTCCTCCTTCACAAACTTGGAATTTACTTTAAAATTGCTCCAGATACCCCCTTTGAGATAAATAAGATAGCTTAATTAAGGGTTGCATTCTTCAAATTATTAAAATCCATTTTCTCTTTAAACATTAACCATGATGGATCTCTGCTAATAGCCCTCCAAAATGCTAAATCAGCAGAAATATTGCTGAGTTTAAAATCTCTTCTTAACATCCCAATAAAATCTGTTCTATGGACTCCAAACCACAATCCAGCAAAAATAGTTGTGTATCCCTCCAGAAATACCTATTCTGGAGCTAAATGAAGGGCTCTCTGACAGAGCAGGTAACCTGTTCCCAGTTGCTGATGTCATCCAACTGAGTCAACCAGATGTCAATGGCGAAAAGTCAAGCAAGTCTTTCTTATTCACACTCAGAGAAGAATGCAATATCTAGGCCCAGATATTCCTTTTTGGACAAAGGAAACTCCATAAGCCCTACAAGCCAAAACCAATCCAGTGCCAAAAATATTTAAAACTAGGACATACAAAAAACAAATGCAATAAATGAATTCCTATCCAAAATAATTTCTTAATTGCTGCATTACTAGACTTTGAAGAGGCATATGACAATGTTAATCACCAGATTCTTTTGGTTAAACTTGCAAGTCTTTGATTATCCCCCCCCCCCCCCCCGCTTGTACTCTTTATAAAATCTTTCCTAGAAAATCGAAGTTCCATTGTGTTTGTAGGTTCACCCTTCTAACCAAAAACTGCAATAACCAAAGGTCTTCCACAGGGTACAGTCCTGAGCTGCCTCCTCTATTCCATATTCCTCTAGGACATGAACTTCCCACACACCAATTTACAATATGCTGATGATCTGGTATTATGGGCAACTGGCAAAACCTTTGGGATTGCACATTCAAAGTTGCAAAAATCACCTTTCCTATTTGAAAAGTTTTCTCAAAATTCTGATTTATCCATTGCACCAACCAATTTGAAAATCATCCAATTCCACCACAAGCAAAATAATCTTAATGCAAGGCTAACTCTAAATGGAATAATTATTCAAGAGGACAATCAAATAAGTTACCTAGGCCTCATGCTTGACCCAAAACTCAATTTCCACCTTCACATCACAAACAATTAAAAATTACCTTAGAAAAAATAAGAATAATAAAAAGACTACTATCAACACCTTGGGGCTGTCATAAGAAAACATTATTTAAATTTTATAAATCACCTATAAGACCCCATATTAATTATGGCTTCATTGTTTATGGTGCTTGTGCTAATACCCATATGCAAAAATTGAAACAACACAAAATGATATAATCCATCTCACATTTGGTCTTAGGAAACCAACAAACACCAAGTTTCTCCTTACTGAGAGTGGATTATCAACTATAAATGAAAGATAAAGATTTATTTTAATTAATTATCTTACAAAAATTGAACTAATAGCTCTCATACTCTGCATAACTGGTTAAGAAATCTATCCATGTATAGAGGCATTGCAAATGATTATGTCAATACCCAGAAGAAATTCCCAGTGCCAAACCCCATTAGGGATATTCACCAACGGAGATTATCAGAGATGTTGTTACATAGGAATAATCCAATCCTATTGCCTTTCCCCAACAAGCACCTTTCCAAGATTTATCATAGAATTTTGTCTGGCTCAAATGGGCTAAATTTTGAGGTGTTATCATATCAGTTCCCTAATTCAAGTGGCACAGTTCCCTCTTTGCAGGTTTTGTAATTTTAAAAATGAAACAATTGACCATTGCCTATTTGAATGTAATAGGCTGATGTCCGCACAGAATATTCTGCAATGTCAACTCTTAAAGTGCTTCAAACACCACAAATTTTCACTATCAGCCAAGAGTCTATCTCACTATACATGCCCCCAGAGCTCAAAAATCAGTATTTATCATCTTATATTTCATCTACTTTAATCAAAAGATCTACTGAAAAAAATCTGAGCAAATTTTATATAAATAAGAAGCAGCTGAATCAGTAACCCTGTCCATCACAGAGTGAATCAAAAGAAAAATGGCTGAGTAGTCTTGACTGAAAAGCCTGCGTCTGCCAAAGAAGAAGATTTCAAATATGCAAAATTTTCGACTTTCAATTTAGGCATCAAAGTTAGCTTTAAATTCAGAGCCATAATGGTTATTTGTTTGGTCATCCACTGAGATTTGACCAAATATTTGACTAAATGACAGCTGTTATCCTCTGACTAAGATATCACAGTGACAATCAATTATCATCTCTAACACAAAAAAAAACCTTGGTCAATTTTGTCTGATCATCTATAAAGTGATCCATACTCAGCTGCTGTTTGTATTACCTTATATCTTTGAAGTGTATTTCTTATCCTTTTTATCTGGATTTGTAATTTAAACATTTGAAAATAAAGCTTATCTTGTATGGAATATATATTTCAATACATTAGAAAATAAAACTAGTTTTTACAAAAAGTAAAATGATTTTTTTTTTTTAAATAAAGCTTCCAATAGTGTCTCCTCATTCATGCCCAAAGGGTCAAATAAGATAATACACAAATCTTTGGTGAAACTTGTTTAAAAGTTTGTTGCTTTTCTTTTGAAAAAGTTAATACCAATAATATTAACAAAAATTCAGAAGTGATTTTCAAAGAATGCAGATCTGCTAATATACCATTTTAACCATACTGCCAGTCAAGGAGCACCTACAGGTAAATGAACCCACTAAGGATCCCAAATCTTTGCAGCTTGAGGAAAAACAAGTTATACTTTTAACTGAGAATCAAAATGTTCAACATTTCATATAGGATACCATTTAAATTTTAAAATACACAATGAAAATAAATACTTATTTCAAAAATTGCATATATTTCAAAGGTATTAAAACAAGCCTAGATTAAGATAACAGATAGATATCTATATTTAAAGATGACAAGACATGCCTATGGTTTAAAAAAATTTCTTTGTGTAAAATAAGTAAAAATATAAAACACAAGTTATAGATAATCTTTCAACATATACTTTTAAAGAAAATTATAGATGTTTCAGAAAATTGGTTAGAAGCAATCAAATGTCAATGCTATTTTCTTGCATTGTTTTTCAAATCCAAAGCCACCCTATGTTAACAAAAGAGGAAGTGTATTTATTAAAAAAAAGCCTGATTGGAAGAGGTAGCATATTGAATATTGATTTCTTAACATGTTTCTTTCTCAATAGCCCCAAATGTGAACTAATACAGGGGGTCATCATAAAATATAGCTTATAGAGGCAATAAAAGCACTAGTCAGAATAATCAAATGTAAAAAAAGCTCCATCATAAAATATAGCTTATAAAGGCAATAAAAGCACTAGTCACAATAGTCAAATGTAAAAAAAAGCTTACTAATCCAAAAACTGTCCTTACTTTCATTGTTCAATGAAATTGTTTCATCATCAATTTTTATACATAAGATACTAGTAATAACTGAGCTTGGTCAATATCCTTCAAATTTAAATGAACCCTCTCATTATCTTGTAGGCTAGGCCTAGCAATTGATAAAAGGAAAGTTAAAATTGAAGTTTTATGACAGCCTAAGATAATGCCTCTAGTACTTAATAACAACTCAAATGGAAAATTTTTCATTGTTCATATTTTTGACTTATGAAGAGTGAACATTTAGGTGCTTGATGCTTTTTTTAAACTTTATACAAATACAAAAATCACTTATTTGCATATTCAAATTTAAGCCCTTTAAACCTAACCAAACCTGAATTTGCTAACATTTTGAATATCTGTAAATTTAAATACTGCTTTGGATTGGAGCCTCATGGGATATTTATCTATACCTTCTTTTGCTGGCTGTCATATTTCTAATATTTTATAGAAAACCCATATTTTAATTGAACATCAAGCATCAGGGAAGAAGAAAACAGCATAATATTGTAAAATTAAAAAATTGATGTATAATGAAATATTAAGTTTTGGACCAATGTTCTAAACCTTTTTTATACCCAGAATCTAGAAATATTTTGGTCATTTTCAAAACTTCAAAAAGTACTGAAATTTGAATTTGCAACAGAAGTAATAATTATATTTGTAAAGAAAATGTAAAAAGAAACATTTAGAGGTAGTTTCACTTTATTCTTAAGTCAATAGTATGAACAACAAAAAATTTACTTCCCATTCTTGGAAAGGTTTATATTAACAGACTATTTGGGTAGATAAGAAACAAACTTACCTCTTGAATCTCTGAATTGTATCCTGAATCTAAATTTAATATTCATTTGCATCAAAAGTGAACTTAAGGGTAAGACAACCAGTGCTGGGACACTTCAATCACTCTACCTATTCTGGGACAGAATCTTTGGCTGAATTGCAACATGTCCAATACTGGGACAAAAGACAACAGGTTTTTTGGATGCAACCCAGAAGAATGTATGGATTGGATGTCCAAGATTAAAGTCCTTTGTCTCAGTATTGGACATGTTGTGATCTAATCAGAATTCTGTCCCCAAATAGGTAGTGATCAAAGTGCCCCAGTACTGGTTGTCTTACCCTACTGCATACCAATTCAGGGTATATATTTGCAGATTAGGGGGATGGGGTGGGAATAAAGTTTATTTACGATGAAAGTACATGTTAGATTTGGATTCAGGCTGCAATTTCAGCTATAAATTTAAGTTTCAATTAAAATTTTCAATAAAGTATAAGTTATTGCATGTTTTCCACAAAAAATATTATATTTTCTCAGCACACTTTTCTTGGTCATAGGCTATCTGTTAAAATAATGCTACATTTTCTCAGATAAAAAATTATTTGTAGCAAGCTAAGGTTATGTTAATAAGTGGTTAAATTTGAATTTACAGAAAAAGAAATTAATATATTTGTAAAGAACATAAAAAAAGGCAACAAGTGGTATGTTCACTTCAATGGTAAGTCAGTTTTATCACTGTCACAAATTTACCTTGTTACATATTTATGGGGGAATAAAGTTCATTTCTGATGTAAACGTATGTTAAATTTGGATCAGGATGCAATCCTGAATATAGAGGTAGCCTATGTTTGTTCCTTAGCTACCTGTGTAGTCTGTTAATATAAACATTACCCAGACATTTTCTATTGTTGCAAATACTCTCCTACCAGCTGGCAAAAATGTAAACGGTTTAACCCAAGCAAGAACAATAAATTACAACTAGGCCTATTGCCTATGATTTTTATTTTAAATCGCCTTCAAATTTAGGCTAGATATCAAATGAAGTCAATACAGAATAATCTCATTAATAGACATCATATGCTACAGGCTTCACATTGAAAAGGCAATTTTATTAGCCTACTTAACATACTATCCATTATGCATAGCCTAGTAATTATCTTTTGATAGGCCTATCTATCGTTACTTAGAGTTGCAGACTAATTTAAAGAGACCCACCTTGTTAAAATATGGGTCTACATAAAGTATTCAAGCAAGTTTAACTATTACCTTAATGGAAATTTTCAGGTTCCGGTTGAGGAACCTGAAAATTTCTTTCACCAACCCTTTCTGACTCCTTTAAATATGGCCGGCGAAATTTGAGATGGTTGATGATGAAAATAATACACAAGATCAGGGTTTCAAACTTTCAGTTGCATGAATATGTCCCCTAAGCACCCAATTATTTGTCATTTTCAGCCAGATTTTGTCCATACTTTGTCTAAATAATATATTATCCATAATATGACATATTTTGTCTATAGTTTGTCTGCAATACGTCAATTTTGAAATCTCAGAATCTTTTGTTTTTTAAGACTTATTTTTGGAACTGGAACTTGTGCTATTGACCAAAAGACGGTTTGTCAAACTCTTTCAAAGTGGCCAGTTAACCCAATTATTTGTCATTTTCAGCCAGATTTTGTCCATACTTTGTATGAACAATAATTGAAAAACAAGTTTTTCAACTGGAAGTATGGAGCGACATTAAAACTTAAAACGAGCAGAAATTACTCCGTACATGATAGAGTTGTCCCCTCCTCAACGCCTCGCTCTTTACGCTAAAATTTTTATTGTTTCAAAAAGCAGAGTTGTGAGAAAGAGTCAAACCTTAGGTTAAAGAGGGGGGCGTTGAAGAGGGAACAGCCCCTTTCATGTGCGGAATACTTTCTACTCGTTTTAAATTTTAATCTCACTCATTACTTTCAGTTGAAAAAACTTGTGTTTTTTTAATTCATTTTATAAAGACTTCCATTTTTTTAACATGATCAATCTCGCTTGAAATGTCAGTTAGCACTACAAAACTACTGGGTGTTGCCATTACAAGTGACTTAAAATGGGATCGTCGTGTCCAAGCGCAAATACCACATTGTTCCTCCTTAAAATTTTAAATGTCCTAAATCCCATTGCTTGAGAATATACCTTTCATATGTACACACAGTCATGGAATATATGTGTCCTGTTTGGCAATAGTCAGCAAGAATAGAGGTGGTCTAAAAAAAAGGTGCCTAAGTATTATTTTGAATGAGGTTAAAATCCTTTATATCTCCATTCTTCGAAGAACTGATCTTGTCAACCAGAATACAAAGTTCCTTTATTTCGCCAACAATACCCTTCATAGTCTCTGGGAAAAGTACCTTTTCCCTATTTAGTTCCCCCTTCGTCCTCGCCTCCCTAGTTCTACTTCAATAAAAATCCCCTTTTTACCCCATTTATGCTGTCTACCGAGAGACACGGAAGGACTTTCATCCTCTACATAGTGAGCATGTTAAATACATGAGATGTTTACCTTGCAACTCTTAAATTTTTAGCTAACAAATTTAGTTATTTTTTAATTGAGTTGTATTTTGTATGTTTTAGTGTAAGACTAAATTATTCTTATGTGTTTTTTTATCTAGCTTATTCGTTTTTTAATTTTGCATGTTTCTTACTATTTGGACATTTTCTACTGTTTTGACAACTGTTATTTTTTACAACTTTTTCAACTTTTTGAAAAAAAAACATTTCCAGACTTATTATATTTGCTTGTTTATTTTGTATTTTTGGACACTAAAGTGCGAATTCCGGTCACTTGGGTTTGTGATAGACGTTTTTTAGAAATAAAAACCTCATCTTATAAGCATTTTCCAGCCAACCATTCAGATTGTTTGGATTGTCGCCTCTCCACTTAAGATCGTCATTTAGCTGAATATCTCCAAATACTTGTACTTAAGTGAAATTTAATTTTGTAAACAATGATAAAAGACCGCTGAAGTACAACACTAAGAGGTTTCTTTAAAATTGGGCCTTAGGTGGAAGTGACGGCTTCGTTCCTCATTGTTGTCTGACTAATTTTTTAGGTGCTTCCAGATCACGCCGTAGAGTAAAGAATGAAGTGTTTTGGGAAGGGAAAAGGGTGGTACACGCTATAATATATAGTATGGCTTCTTTATCTTTCAATTTTTAGTTACGCCTTACTTCCATTCGAGTTTTTTTTTTTTTTTTTTAACTTGGTTTATCGAGTAACAGTGGTTGATGTTTTAGAACGAAAATGCTTTTGATATAATAAAATCTAATCTCTAGTATCGTTCAGGCTATTCAATTAGTTCACGTAGAATGGAAACTGTTTCAAGGTAGAGGAAGGAAATATTTGTATAAAACACAAAAAACATGAGTTATGTGAAGAGCAGAAAGCTTCAGAAAAATCAATAAAATATGTGAAATTTCTTAAAGTTCCGTTACTTCAGACCTCATATGTCAATATGCAAGGCACATCAGTCGTTTTATTTGAAGTTAGGATACCAGATCATTATGACAGATGATTTAATCGATATTAATCCCAAACGAAACATATAATTATAACAGGTATATTTTACAAAAACAACTTACAAAACAAAAAACTGTCGCAGCAATTCCCTCTTTCATGACGACGTGAGTGGCGACTCCTTTTCTCAGGAACTAATAAGACGCTACTTTTCCGCCGATTCTGGGCTTTAACTGATTCCTCATCAGATATTTCGTCATCTGCCCCAGAAAGAGGAGTTGCGGATTCTGATATGACAACACTGTGTTTAGGAGATGTACAGTTGCTGTCAGATATCGTATCAATGATAGGAACAGAAGCTACAAAAAGGAAAAAAAATAGAATAAAAAGATTATTTTTAGCTGAATTTGTTTTATTTTTAGCTGGATTTTATTTCCTTTTAATCATATTTTAATTGACTTAGCCATTTCATTGTAAAGAAAATTTTCCTGTACCTTCGCCAAAACAATTTTTTCTTCATAAAAAATAATCAAAGGATCAATATCGTAATTAAGGTTTTTGAATAATAAGATAATTGCTTATAGTTTTTTTTGTAAAGTTTTAAAATGGTTTATTCTTCCGTTTCTGTACAAAGTAAATTACTTGCTATAATGGCACTTATTAGACTAAGAAATATTGTGAATTAAGTTCTTTTGAGAGAGACAGTGTCGTTTTCGGAGGATATCTCAACAATATTTTAACTCTTAGGTTAATAATTCAGAAAATTCTCATTCATCAGGTGAGTGTAGTCTTCAACTTTATATTTTATTTGATTCAACTGATAGAGAGGCTTTAGCGAATGCCCTATCTTTTTAAACGTTATCGATTATTAAATTTAAATGATCAGAGCTATATACAAAAATTATTTTGCTACTTTTAAGGTTGGAGGTTAGGTTGGTAGCCTATTTGGCAAGGAATACCTAAAATTAAGCTGTATGAAAAACGAGGTTAAACTCCACTAGCTGGGACAATAATGGAAGAAACACTAACATGGGCAGACCATGTTTTACAGACTCTAGATGACAGATTGTTAAAGATTGTGTTTTTGGCCATTCTTTGGGGCCAAAAAAATAAGACCTATTAAATAGAATCCTTTATTATATTTTATTTTTAGTAATAAATGGAAAGACGTGGGGACTTTTTTCGACGTTAAAAATGTATAGAAGAATTGAAAGAAAAGTCGTATTACGATGGTTATGATGTTAATTGATTCTGACAAAAGTAGGAGTAAATCGTCTTATAACCAGGGTTATAATGTTATTTGATTATGACAAAAGCGGGAATTAATAGTCTTATGATCACAGTTATGATGTCATTCGATTGTGACAATAACGGGAGTCAATAGTCTTATAACCACGGTTATGATTTTATTTTATTATGACAATAGTGGAGTCAATGGTCTTATAACCATGGTTATGATGTATTTGATTATGACAATAGTGGGAGCTGTTAAATATGGCCATGGAAGATGATCCTTTGAACGACAGTATATCAAAGATTAAGCTTTATGAAACGTGAGGATTAATTCCTCTTTTATGGATGTCATCTTTATAAAGGCTAGGTCCTTCTCAAATAGAGTGGGAAGAAATTCTGAAGACAAACTTAAAGAAAGTAGGATATTCTTGGACGGGAGAAAACATTGAAGCTCTAATTGGAACTGGGTGGAGGAAGAGCGTTAGCAGCTATATTTACCCCGGCCCGGACGAACTACTTTTGGACCAATGTATTTTTATAAGACTTTATGGTGTATGACTGAATTCTTCCACCGTGTAAGATAAGCGGTATACTGTGCATAATAAATAATAATATAAATAGAATTAAAAATATAACTATAAATAGAAATATTGTCATCTATGAAATTATTTTCAAATAGGGCTACACTACGTCAAATGGATAAAACTTTAAAGACATACAATAAAAACAAGAATAAATTCATGTTTGGAGGATGAATATTACACTGGATCCCAATTTAACTTGGTCCATAGCTTATATAAAGTGCTTCTACACCGTGGTTTGAAAGCAAAAATTGTGAGATTTAGTGTTCTTAGATGTATACTTAGCACCATACCCAATATAGCAGCACTGACATAGTGGAGAGCAAAAGGTCTCTAATTTATTATGTGCATAGTACTAAGGTCTAAGTTGTCATATCTGTGGACCCAACAATTTATGTCGAGAAAAAGAGCATAGATTTACTAATATTAATACTCTTTATCAATGCCCTTCTTTTTCTTGGGATTATTGAAAACTTACCATTTTCATTTTCCACTTCAGGATCGGTATCTTTGAGGTTGCCATGCCAAGACCTGGATTTCTTAGCAGTTCCCATTTCTGAGAAGATTTCTCCTTGTTGAGAAATTGTTCTTTCGACTGGAGCTTGGTAACCGGAGAAATTTAGAAAAAAACTAGTTTTTTCACCTTCATTCACCCCCCCTCCCAACGAAAATATCTTCTAGAAAATTGAATATTACCTTTACCTTTACCCGGACAATTACCTTTAACAACTCCACGCGTAACATTGAGACGGAAATGAGAATGCAAGATATATAAAAAGCGTTTTGTATTGGATTTCTGCCAAATTCCCCCAGTGCATAATTTCCCCTAACAGATTCACTCCCCTTGAAACTTCCCTTCCAATAAAATAATTCCCCTGTGGAAAAAAACAGCAAAAATTTGCTCCCCCCCACCCGGAAATGCATACACACTTCACAATAACAAATACTATGTGTAAACAATGGGCAAATTTTATGACTTAAAAGCCTTTCCGCTGGGGCTGTGAGGGGGTCATGTTATATCCAAAGGCATGGTTATTGGCCTTTCAACTATTTTGGGCAAAATGGCTATCTAAAAATTGTGATAAGAGAACTTGAGAAAAAAAGATGGGGGTGGGGGAAAGGATACCCTCCAATCTTTTTGTAACTTAATTTTGATCAGACGACTTTAGAAAAAAGGCGGGGGAGGGGGACAGGATATCCTCTAAACTTTGTGGTCGCTAGAACTTTCACTTTCGTTTGAAAGAGCCTTCTCAAAATATTTGAGGACCATTGGGTCGATACGATCACCCCTGAAAAAAAAATGTATCCTTGATCTTTCTTCTGGCAAAAACTACAAAACATTTTTGCAGACAGGGGCCTGAAGCCATCAAAGTAGGGTTTTCTGATAAGCTAAATCTGATGGTGAGAATTTCATTAAGATTCTAATACTTTTAAAGGGTCTTTTCCTCGTTTTTCAAAAATTTGTTAAGACTAATCTTAGTGAAACTTATATATTTAAAATCGCATAATAAGCTGATTCCATTGATATATCTATTGGTATCAAAATTCTGTTTTTTTAGAGTTTCGGTTACTATTGAGCCGTTTCTCACTTACAGTTCATTACCACAAACTGTTTGATCAATAGCTATATTTCAGATAGGGGCAATAAGCATGAAAGGTGACATACATGGGTCAATTCTATTTCAAGAACAAATGAAACAGTTTCTATGTAAATCACCCAAGCTTACAGCGAATATGGCGGGAATACCCTTCTCAAAGGGCTCCTCGAGGGGCAAATGGAAGGATTAATTATTATATGGGTCAGCTTGGTGGTAATGCCGAATCATAAGACTAATGTCAAATAAAATGGTTTTTAAATTCGCTTTGCTAGTCCTGGATATGATGGAGAATTAATATAATTTAGATCTGAAGAATATAGGCTTTTTCAAAGGAAAGTCCAGAGGAAAATAAAATCTTGAATTGCCTAGAAATTACAACCCGGTCCTGGGTATCGAGGGGCCTCTTGTTCGAGAGTTCTGACCCTCCTAAAAAATAAAGTTACACGTTGTTAAATATTATTTTGGGGCCCTTGTTGGAGAGTTCTGCTCCACTAAAAATATAATGACAGACTAATAAACATGATGTCGGAACCTCCTGTTCAAGAGTTCTGCCCCTTCTAAAAAATAAAGCTATAAGCCTTTAAACAATGATGTTGGTGCTTTTTATCGAGGATTCTGCCACTCCTAAAAATAGTTACAGGCCTTTCAACTTGGTGAATTCATTCTTTTTTCAATTTAATAAAACCATCCCATTTCAAACAGATGTTGAGTAGCCTCCTGTTGGATAGGTACTGCCCCTTCCACCAAGTCCCCTAAAAAAATAATTTATAGGCTTTTCAATACTGCAGAATAATATATTCTCGTTCAGACTAATAAAACGAAAATCATATCCAAACAATTTGGACTGCTGGGCCCACCCCTGTTCGATGGTTTTGGAGAGACAGGGGGAACTTTGACGGCCCGGGGCCTCTAAAAAATAGAATAGATCATTAAAATGATGAAAATTATAGATTCTTTTTCAGGTTAAAATCCTAACCGTTTGAAAAAGAAAATAAGCTGGTAGTATTATTTTTCGTTCCAGAGAGCAACACTATCAGTGCCATCAACTTAAAGGGTAAATAATCTCTTTGACGGTATGAAGACATCTGTCTTGTTGCACCATCAGCATTTTATGACAGTATCTGTGCCCAAATTGAGACAGAGAAGGCCCCAAAGGAGAATGTAGGAGGGGGACTAAACATATTTTGTGAGATGATCCTAGATAGTATAAATCCCCCAACTTTGATTTAGATAGTTTTCCAGCCAATCTTGGTCTTAATGCAGAATTTTTGGATTGGGTGCAAGAGGAGTTAACACCCAACACAGTCCAGAGACTCTTGGCAGACGATAGAGTGGCTACCCCTCCTAAACACTCACAGTGACCGTGGAAAGGAGAAGCTGGGGGTGTGGAACAAAGTGAAAGCGGCTCATCCCCTGAATTACCATACTTTACCTTGTTGAACTCTACCTTCTGCAAAAAATATGTCTATAGCGCAGACTTTGGGATCCTTTTAACTTAATTATAGTGGGCTGTTGAATCATGTATTCTACAGACATAGTCTTCTCCTATGGGGGCAGGATTGGTGCCCTTCTTGAAAAACAGATACAAATTCAAATTCAAATTTAATTCAAATCTTTTTGAATTAAACGAAAAATCGGGTGATTTTATTAGTATTGTATGCAAATTGAAAATCACTTGACCCAGACTTGCATAATTCTGAAGGGGTACTTCCAGGTTGAGTAGATAGTATCATGAATAAACTGGATGACTGTAATGGAAAGGGGAGAGGGTCAGAGGTGTTATTTATTGAGAATTTATATATTAATGGGTGTAATTTCAAAAAAGATTTTGTTTATGAGGTGGGAGGGGAAGGCAGGTACAAAATACAATTCAGATTTGAGGAGGTGTAGTAGTATTCAAGAAAATTGTTTTGAAACAAGGTTGCATTGCTTCAATGCGCATTTGTCATAGCAGCCCACAAAAAATTGCAAAAGGGTACCAGTAGGGCAATTTGGGTGATTTGGCAGTAAATGGGCCCTTAGAAGGGCAGAGTTTCCTAAGGTAAACTTTAACTGTTTAAATAGTCAATATCAGTAACACTCAAAGGAGTAAATATTTTTAAGCGGGCCAATGAGCATTTAAGGATTGGTGTTACTCTTTTACAGTATGATACAGAGTTTGAGGAGGATGTAAGGATAAAAAGAAGGTAGCATATTCAGTGAGGGCTCCGTCCATTGAATCGGTGAAACCCTGGGTGTGACTTCTTTACGAGCTTGGTAAAGAGACTAATCCAGTTCCACATTTTTTCTATAGTACATATTTTTCGGGGAGAGAGGAGTGGGACAAGCTACTATTATCTAATGTGTCAGTCTAGATTCCACACCAAATTAATATCAAATCACCCTTTCAAGCATTATAAGCGTCATGAGTATCAATCTGTAGAGACAGTTTCGGGCGACAATGCCATCTTGTGATTCAAGAACTTTTAGAATTCACTCTTACAGAGTGACAAGATGGTGTTAGTTTGCGAGGACAAACTCACAGATGGAAATGATACATCAGATTTAAATAGTGTCAAAGAACATGAAGCCATTGCTGCCTCTTTTGCATAGGGAAAAAGAGACTCGAGAAATACGATGCAATTGGTAGAGATTTTTGAAGCATTGGGCGGGAAAGATTTTGTGGTTGCAGCCATGATTGCTCTTATTAAAACTCATAATTAGTCACTTTCACAGGTGGGCAATGCAGCCTATCCAATGACCCTTTAATCAGAGGACAAGTTGGCCATTAAAAATTAGAAAATGTACTGAGTGTCTAAATTGAAATTTATTGAGAGTACTGGGGAGATGCCAGTTCACGATCATGATCATTTACACAATATCAATTTATCGTTGTAATAACTTTCATGGACTCGCCCATAAATCTTGCAATTTATGTTTTAAACAAAAGCTAATCTACCGGTTAACATACACAATTCCAACTATGATTTGAAATTCATACTGCCAGCGTTGCCACGTTTGCAGAGAGCTGAGGTTGAATATGGCACTTGCTGGATGGTTCTATTTCTCATACTATCTTACCCAAATCTTTTTAGAAGCTGCTAGATTTAGAACTAAAATGTTAAACAAAACATTATTATAATACGTTCTCGAATATAATCTGTTCTTTAGATTCCTGTTTTTTTTTCCTCAAAGCTGTAAGTCAATTAATTCAAGTACAGAAAAGCATTGATTTTAATAGTTTTCCCCTCCTTAAATAGTGCTCTTCAGATGATGAAATTCATGATTTGTTAATGTACAAGTACATATATATTTGTTAACGTGAAAGGGATTTAATTCTTAAAATTAGCAAAGAGAAAAGAGGTTTGACCACCGCTGTGAATAAGCACTTATTTGTAGAAAAGTACTTGAGAGGAGGGTATGTTTTCCATGGCAATCGTATCATGAAAACTGACCCAACCGGACAACGCACCGGTGAAAAATTTGACATAGTTTTTCTTAATATGAACTTACTTCATATGTCGGTAATGTCTCACTACTCTTTGCCATGTGAGAATTATAAATGGCTTAACAGTCCTTGTGATCCAAATTTTTCCATATATTGCCACTGTTGAGAAGAATGGGCCACAAGGAAGGTTTTTGAAATTGATAGTGAAATGCCTTTTGAACTTCATGACTCGGTAAAGAATTTTATTTTCCTGTGTAAAAACAAACCGGTGTCTGAGGACCCCCTGAGTCTACGTTAAAGGATGGGGGTATGTTCTGGAAACCTTCAAAACAAAAATTAATTGCCGACCTTCGTCCGAAACACAATATTTTTTTTTTTTTTTACACCCCGTTCTTTGGAGATGGATGCTAGGAAACAGTTTCAAGGTCACAAAGATTCATAAAGCCAACCAATCTGACCAATAGCCCTGCATGAAAAATTTTAGTGATACTTTCGTCATTAAAAGTTGTTAAGCACGCAACGAAGGTTGAAAAGAAAGTTCAGCCTTCGGTAAAAGGTGCGAGAGTGTGCGGAATAGCAGTTGTTGTGACGTTTTAAGCGACTCAAAGGAATGTGCTTAAGTCACTGTTGAGCTGAGATTTACATTGTTTTCCATCATTGACTCAAATATTGTCCTTTTACATAGAAAAAAGAAAAGAAAATTTCGTTAAATAAAAACATTGCCACTGGCGTTGCCATTTTTTAAATTTCAAAAAAACTTGTGTCGTAATTTTATTAAAAGATGTGTAGGCTCAAACACCAAGGGAGGGGAAGCTCAAGTATATTATGGAAACACTGATTCACTCCTGTCAAAAGTTAAAACAGACACTCTATACGATAATTTGGGAAATGGTAAGGAAATTAGCTCTCGAATGGACTTTACTCACTAGAAAGAGTCCATTTACCGGGAGCTAGTTAAGCACCAGGCCCCAAATAAACTTTTATTTGTAAAATCTGAGACAGGAAGTGATTTGATTTTCCACGCTGTTCTTGCAGTTTCAAAGGTGTACTCTGTGCATACACACGATGAGAAAATCCACACACTCTGTAAGATAGTACCGATACCCTATGTCAGGGCTTCTTAAACTATGGGTCACGACCCTATTTGGGGTCGCGTAGCAAAATTATGGGGTCGCGAGTGATAAAAATACAATTTAACAAAAAAATGTTTTTTAACTTGTAAAATTATTGTTATAAAGAAAAATAACAATCATCGTAGATAAATGAATCATAAAATCTTCTGGTTCGGAAAGACTGTTTATACCAGCATTTCTATTCCGATAGTTATAATATCTTGTACTAAATTACTATGAATCAGAAGATGTTATAGAAATTTATAAGAAATGTCGATTTATTTTTGTCAATCTCTTAAAACCGAAATAATCCTGATAAATATTATCAACAAAATTTTTAAGTGTTATTTTGAAGAAACTATATAAACATTTGGTATTATTTTCATTTAGACATTGTATGATTGCGAACGAAGTGCATTTTATTTCGGATTTGTCGGTTTAATCTTTTCACGACCGGCGGGACCTTACAGTCCCGGCACATAAAGATGCTATGGGCGCTTCTTAATTGATTAATAGCACCAGAATTGAACGATGTGCTTCAGGATGCTGTTAAGGTCATAAATTTGATTAAGAACCATGCCCTTAACAGTCGCTTATTTTCAAATCTCTGTAAGGATACGAATTCCAACTACACAATATTGTTATTACATGCAGAAGTAAGATGGTTGTCAAGAGGTCAAAGTTTCAGAAGATTATTGTTATTGAAGGACGAAATCGAAATACTTTTAACTGAACGAAAATGTGAATTTGCTGCTTTTTTTCAAAATGACTTGTGGCTATCCAAGCTGTGTTATTTGTCAGATATTTTTGCGAAGTTAAACCATCTTAAGTTGTCTCTTCAAGGAAAAAATTGCGATATATTTACTTCAAACGACAAAATTGAAAGTTTTATTAAAAAGATCAGCATTTGGAAAAGTAGGGTCGAAAAAAATTCGTTCGAAATGTTTTCCGGTGTCGACAATTTTGTAATTGAGAAAATTTATCGTAAAACTTTTATTGCAAAAAGTATTGCAGATCACTTAAAAGCGCTAGAAATACAGTTCCGGACATATTTTATATTAAATATTGATTTACAAAAAATAGTTTGGAGTCAAAAGCCGTTTTGGATTGGCTTAAGTGAGATTGATCATCTGCCACTTAAAGCTCAAGAGGAATTTGCTGAGCTTTCGTGTGACTCAAACTTAAAACTACAATTCCAAAAAAAAGTTCTTGACTGAATTCTGGATCTGAACTAGAACTGAATTTCCCACAATCGCTGATATGGCGTTAAATGTACTTCTGCCATTCAACACCACATACTTATGTGAAGTTACTTTCTCAGCTTTAAAACACATTAAATCCCAATATTGTTCAGCGATAAAAAAATGTTGAAGAGGTCTTACGTCCAGCAGTTTCAAAAATTACACCAAGATTTGATTTCTTATCTAATAAAAAATAGGCACATCCATCTCATTAAATTTTTAACGTAAACTTTAATTTAATATTTACCACACAACGACTTGGATATATTCGAGAGAATTAAACAAAAAAAAACAAGTTTTTTACAATGAAAGTAAGGAGCGACATTAAAACTTAGAACGAACAGAATTTACTCCGTATTTGAAAGGGGCTTTCCCTCCTCAACGCCCGCTCTTTACGGTAAAGTTTGGCTCCTTTTCTTAACTCTACATTTTAAAACAGTAAAAAACTTTAGCGGGGCGTTGAGGAGGAAAAGCCCCTTTCAAATACGGAGTAATTTCTGTTCTGCTCCTTACTTTCTTTCGTTTTTTTTTTTAAAGTTTTTTTTGCATGGTTTGTGGCTTTGAACTTGCCTTACTGCGGGGTCCCCGCAGTCTTCCCCGCAGTCCCCAAAAAAAACTTGTTTTTTTTGTTTAATTTCTGGACGTTTTTGAATTAATGCATGGTTTGATCTTGGCTTTGAACTTGCAGCCCCTCCCACGGGGACTGCGGGGGAGTAAGTCGTCCCCAAAGACACAGTTATTGGGTTTTTCGACTATGGTGAATAAAATGGCTCTCTCAGAATTTTGATCCAGTGACTTTGGGAAAAAATGAGCGTGGGAGGGGGCCTAGGTGCCCTCCAATTTTTTCGGTCACTTAAAAAGGGCACTATAACTTTTAATTTCCGTTAGAATGAGCCCTTTCACGACATTCTAGGAGCACTGAGTCGATGCGATCACCCTTGGGAAAAAAACAACAAAAAAACAAATAAACACGCATCCATGATTTGTCTTCTGGCAAAAAATGCGAAATTCCACATTTTTGTCGATAGGGGCTTGACACTTCTACAATAAGGTTCTCTGATACGTTGAATCTGATGGTGTGATTTTTGTTAAAATGGTATGATTTTTAGGGGTTTTTTTCCCGTATTTTCTAAAATAAGGCAAATTTTCTCAGGCTCGTAACTTTTGATGGGTAAGGCTAATCTTGATGAAACGTATATATTTAAAATCAGCATTAAAATGCCATTCTTTTGATGGAACTATTGGTATCAAAATTCCGTTTTTTAGAGTTTCGGTTACTATTGAGCCTGGTCGCTCCTTACTACAGTTCGTTACCACGAACTGTTTGATTAAGACGGTCAGAATCCACTTTTGTTTTTGAAACTATAATAAAAACATTTCATAACATTTTGTACAAACTTCAATTTTAGATTTTTATATGTTTCAAAACGAATTCTAAATTTATATATTTTCATATGCATATGTATATTGTTACCTAATAAATATATCATCAAAAAATACTAATTTATTTTTCTTTTATATTTGTTGGGGTCGCTAAGAAACTCGCAATCGTAAATGGGGTCGGGAATTACAAAAGTTTAAGAAGCCCTGCCCTATGTGAAGGATAATTTTGGTGTGACTGTTTATAGAAACTGTGTAGAAAGTAATCTAGTTCCAAGAGTGAAAGACAGAGCAATTTGCTCTTTAAAATTTAAACACTACATGGTTAGACTAGAGAAAAATCCTAAGTCCATATCGGACAAAGTGAGTGTGTGTGCGGATGGTGGAAAAGTTCTACATGGAAACTACTTCAAACCGAGATGAATGTGTACAATACAGGCAACATCTCGGTCTGGAATAAATTCAATAGTAGGCGGACGGGGTTCTTTTTTTTATTTCACTAGTGCTTTTTTTTACATGTGTGTTTGTTCCGTGTAAGAGTTTTTATTGTTGTTTTTTATGTGTCGGTATATTTTTCTATATCTTGACATAAAAAGTGTTTAATATTATACTATTGTTTACCTGGCGTCTGCCTGGCACCGTCCTTTGGCCACCGCAATGACGGCCGTGCTTTCCAAGGCCCCCTTTCAACAACTTTCATATCGTGTCGCTGTTTAATATTTTTCTCCCAAGTGTCTATTTTATCTAAATAAAAATGTTTGTTGTTTTTCCCAAGTGCCTACTGTGTGTTATTTAAAATAAATGCGACATTCGAATGTCACTATAATTTTGTAGTGAATTTTTTGTCAGTAAAGAAACCATTTATTATTCTTAATTTTCTTATTCTCGAACATAGGAAGTTAATATTTATTCAACAGATTGAGGCATTTTAGAGTTAGTTGTATTTTAAAATTGAGAAGAGCAAACTCTACATTCAGATCGTTTCTTTGCGGGCCATCAATGTCTGGCAAAACAAGACTTCTAACAAAAATTATTCAATATCGTAAAAAAATATTTTATAAAATTCGAAAAATATCTGCTATTTTTATAGCGTGTAGCAAGAGTTGTATGGTAAAATAAAGACTATTACACCAGACAACAAAATTCATACAAAGGCTTGATGTATTAAACGTTATTGGACCAAACTATTTAACTGAAACAAATGATTTATCTGGATCTATTGAAGAATGGTCTCAAGAGATGCTACAATTATTCAAGGTACAATCTCATCATGAAAAAATATCTGTAACAGCTGTCCTCCACAAATTCTTTCATCAGAACAAATTTATGAGGTCACTTGCTTTGAATTGCACTAAATATATTACCTACAGGACTGTTCGTGATTAACATTTCCTCGTAAGTTTAAATAACAAATATATCCCTGTGAATCGAAATTTCTACTCTTAGCACACAATCAGGCTTAAAATAGACCTATAATTACATTGTGCTGTATCTCAATCAGAAAACAACCAAGCATTTGACTGTAGTCACCAACATTTTTGACAATAAATTACCATATTTTTACCAGTGAACAGTAAAAGGTCATTAGTTGACATCAAGTTGCTGAAGAAACTACAAGAAAACTGACATTTATTTTACGTCCTAGGTAATTCAAAACCAAGGCTTAGGAAAGCTACACTCGAACATGAGGTTGAAAAAGAATTCAATAGTCTCTTATCAGAGCTTTGTTTAAATTTAACTTAGAGTGATGTTCTGCTGCTAGAAGTATTTTAGGAACAGACAAAGCTAATTTGTTCACTAGTGCGTGCCATAGCAGGCAAAAAACAAGGGGAAGAAATTTAAAAGGAAAAGTGTTCTTCAAGCAGGCTGTCCTGAACACTTGAAAGTGTTCTTCAAAAAATCGGGCCATATATTTGAACATTAGGGGGGGGAGGGGTAAGTATAGCGGGTTTGCATGCCTAAGGTGTTAGTTACAATTATTCTGCATATTATATAGTAAGAATAGTTTTCCACCTAAAAACTGTCCAAATATTTTACCCCTACAGACTTCACTTTCAGCAATAGTTTTCCACCTTCACTTTCAGCAATATAAGTCAAGAGTGTTTTACATTACTCACGATTTAAGATTTAGACAATGGCCTGTAAGCACAGCTGACATCTAATATAATCAATATTTGAGTCTAAATTAAGAAAAGAGGCGCATTTAAGAAAAAGAGGATGGGGGAAATTTTTCTTCCAATAAATTCCAACGGCTGTAAAAGAGCTTCTTTGCAATTTTACAGCCGTTAATTGCAGGACTTTTACAAACAATTTCCTAAAAAATGGCTAATCCCTACAAGCTGACACCAATAGATTTGGTCCTTTCGCCAAAACAGCACTTTGAGGGCAATCTAAGTAAATTTATCAACAATATGACAATTGCTGACAATGAAAAATTAATTTTACTACGAGTGGACAGGCATAAACCCTACCGTGAGAAGCCGCTAAAAAAGATGCCATTGATTGCAAAAAGGAAACGCCTCAACCAGAGGCAGTTGTTTTTTGTTGTTGTCAGTTGTTTTTTCTTATTTGTATTGCTGAAGACGGCCCTTGGACATAGGGCCGAAATATTCATTCTAATTTGTTTCCCGCTGTATTAAAAAAATCCGTATCGTTCTTCTTCTTTTTGGCATTAGAGATCAAATAACGATACTGAAAATACTCTCCTGGTTGTTGACATTCTAATGAATCTATTTGTCATGTTCTATTTATATACCCGAGCAACGTTTTCTCAACAATTTCAAAAGCTTTCACATGTGCTATGACTCAACTGGGAACGCTTTAATCTTTAACATTTTCGAAAATGTCATACAATCCCTTTTGTATTTCGCACGGCCGTACTGTATTGATCTTTTGAAGGATGATCGAAATTCTTCATCAATAACTTTATTAGGTTCTTAAAAAATTCCTCTAGCCTTCTCATACAGGCCTAGACACCCAAGAAAATACCCCAAGGTTTTTGGGGGTTAGGATGCTCTTCCATACACCAGAAGCTATACAAAAGTAATATATGCACTATCATTTCACTGAAAATCCAGTACATTAACTCTTTTAACGGTGTAAAAGCAATTTTAGCGTAAAGAGGGAGGTACTACCAAGGGGTAGTACCTTAGTACCTTTAGTACCTTTATTAATGATTTCTATTCTTTTTAGGTTTTGACATTGCTCCATTCTTTCAGTTGAAAAAACTTGCTTTTTATTTAGTTTCTGATCCTTTTTCTAAATAATGCTGGAAAATCTTGATTTCCTTCCATACAAAATTTTTTCCTCCTATGAAAAATACTTCCATGTAGAGATCCTCTCACGTACCCTCCCCCTTCCACAGTAAAAAGTTTCCTTTAAAACGTCTGTATACTCCCCAGCAACCAATACTATATGTAAGCAATGGGCAACAGCCAGCAGCCCTTCCCCCAGGGACTGTAGGAGTTTGAGTCTTCATCAAAGACATAATTAATCGATTTTTTTACTATGCTGAAAAATATATCTCAAAATTTTAACCGGGTGACATAGGGGAAAAATGAGCTTAGGAGAGGGATTAGCTACCCTCTAATATTTTTGGTCAGGTAAAAAGGGCACTAAAACGTTTAATTCCCGATAAAATAAGCCATCTACCAATCTACAATCGCTAATTCGATATGGTTACCCCTGGGGTAAAGAAAAAAAAAATAAAGAAAAAATAAACACGTATCTGTTATCTTTTTTCTTGCAAGAAATACAAAATTCCAAATTTTTGTACATAGGAGCTTGTATCCTCTGCACTAGGGTTCTCTGGCGAGCTGCATGTGATGGTTTGATTTTCATTAAGATCACTTGACGTTTTGGGGGTGTTCTTCCCTTTTTTTAAATTTGGCAAATTTTCTTAGGCTCGCGACTTTTGATTGGTACAATAAAGTCTGATAAATTTTACATATTTTGATTAATCATCAAAATTTGATTCTATTTATGCATCTATTGTTATTAAAACTCTTTTTTTAGAGTTTTGGTTGCTATTGATCTACATCGCTCCTTGCTTAAAGTTCGTTACCACGAACTGTTTGATCTGCGCAACTCACACAAAATGTCTTTAAAAAAACAACTTCCATTGATTACAGTTTGACCCCCTCCCCTCATTTTTGTGTCATTAGGCTCTAGAAAACAGCAAGAAAAAGGAAAACATATATCAGGCATCAAGGAGAAAGAATGAGTGACAGTTTTTATATGTTTTTACTTCCTGAGAAAGTCCGTAAGAAGCCCTAGCTTCTGCAGCGTAATTTCGTCAAAATCCTGAGGGAGGGCAATTATAGGGCCAATTTTCTCAAATCAAGGGAAAATGACTGTAAAAACTTAAAAAAAACATTTGGTACAAATAAAGAGACTTTTTAGTAATATAAAAGTGCTATAAAGGTACTTCATGGTATTATAAAGGTGAATATTTACTCAAAAACTGGTCTGTTTCAGTTGATGCTTCAATTATGAAGATTTATCTTAGTTTTGACAAGATTTTGGAAGAATCCACATTTCAGCTTGGAGGCAAACTCAGGTCTGAATGGGGAGCAAACCGAAGTTTGGGAGGGGTTTTCGCCACTCTGTTCTATTACAAAATAACCCCCTTTGTAGCTGCTTATATCTGCTAAATATTGAACATTCATTTGGACATTCTTACAAAGATTAATGACTATAATGCAGGTCTTCCCTAAAAGAGGTCTGATCAAGCATGGACACTTAAGGCCCTAGCTGTAGCTACTCTTCGCAGCCGTTTTCTTGAATGAGGTCACCCTAAGCAAGTTTAGCAATTAAGCACCATTAGGAGATATTTCAAGACTTCTACTTTCAGGTCTCCAGTACTGGTCAAAAAGGTGATAACATATTTATCTTTTCAACTCCTTTTAAAATCTAGAACTATATAGAATACACACATGATATTGGATTTTTCTTCTTCCTACCTTCCACCCGGCGCGGTTGTCCGATGGCATCTACTAATGGCATATGTTATGCCATTGTGCACAAAGTTATCACCCTTTATTGGCATCATTACAATTTGTTCGATATACCTTCATATTTTTTTGTAGTCCTCAGCAGTACTGGGGCGGGGTGGTCACAAAAATTTTCCCACCAGTGATTTAGGAGTTTCCTCTTGGGCAAGAGGCATTGATTCTACCTCAACATTAGGAAAGAGGAAGAGGAGGGAAATTATTGCCACTTGGAATTTTCAAAGTACAAATTTTACCTAGGAAGTTATCTTTTTAGTAATTTTAAAGTATAACATAAAAAGTAAATCTCCCTTAGATTCTAGGAAAATGTATCCTAACAAAAAAACGAGAAAATATTTGCCTAATAATCATTTTCTATTATTTCACTCTTGACCCTTCGCCACGTAATGGTAAAAGGTCGTATTTGAATTCGAATAAAATTTGAGAAAGAAATTAATTTTTTTTCTGGGGTTGAATGTGTGGTAGAAAGAAAAATAGATGGAACGGCAGAATAAAATTGCTAGCTTGTGACTTTTGATGCTATCTTTTGGTCCTGCAAGATGAAATTAAATAAAAAAAAGCAGATTTTTCAACTGAAAAAAAGATACAACGTAAAACTTAAAACAAACACAAATCATTACGAATATGGAGGAGATAGCCCCTTCCTCAATACCTTGCTCTTTATGCTAAAGTTTGACTTTTTGTTCCAATTACTTATGAATGACTATTGAATAACGAAGACCGTTTAATAAGAATAGAAGCTTTTTTAAAAATTTAAAAAACACCTGCATTACTTGCAACCCTTCCCCTGGAAGCTGTGAGGGTTTAAGTCATCCTCAACACTATACTTATTAGATCTTTAGACCATGTTGAACAAAATGACTAGCTCAAAATTTAGATTAGACAACTTTGAGAATAGGTCTTTCTATGTCCTATTAGATGAAGCCTCTTCCGATCATTTAGGATCAATGGTTCGATGTGATCACCCATTGGGAAAGCAAACAAATCAACACGCATCTGTGACCTTGTTTTCGACAATAAAAATTCGAAATTCCTCACTTTTATATTTAAGAGATTGAAACCTCTAAAGTAGGGTTCTCTGACAAGCTGAACCTTATGGTATGATTTTCATTAAGTCATTTCATTTTTTATGGGCGCTTCCCCCTTTTTCAAAAATTAGGCGAATTTTCTCAGACTCGAAACTTTGGTGGAAAGCATAAAACTTCACGAATTCTATATTTTGAATAAATATCAATATTCAATTCTTTTAATGTATCTACTATTATCAAGGCCCTAATTCTTACAGTTTCGGTTACTATTGAGCCGCATCGCTCCGTACATAGTTTCTTACCACGAACTATTTGATTTACTAGGTCAAAAGGTCAAATAAAAACAGAGACGCTTTTGCTCGACATTTTTGCTACTAAAGTAATTAGGAAAAAAGTAAATGAAAGCATTTGATTTCTTTCTCCTAACTACCTATAGAATATTTATATAAGAAGACTTGGGGTAATGAACCATACTTTTTCTACTCCACATGTTGTATAATCTCCCCCATCCCCTTCTTTTTCGCAAGATTTAGATTTTAGTAATATTTCTTCTGTAATTTCCACGACTTAGAATTTGAAACTTAACATGCCAGCTTTGCTTGTAATTCCAAAATTGACATATTTATTTTTTACGATCTTACATGCTAGCCTTAAGCTTAAAATTAAATAAAAAAAAACTAATTTTTTTAGCTGAAAGTAAGGAGCGACATTAAAACTTAAAACGAACAGAAATTAATCCGTATATGAAATGAGTTGTCCCCTCCACAATCCCTCGCTCTTTACGCTAAAGCTTTTAATTGTTTTAAAAAGTAGAATTGTGGCAAAGAGTCAAACTTTAGCGTAAAGAGCGAGGGATTGCGGAGGGGACAACTCATTTCATATACGGATTAATTTCTGTTCGTTTTAAGTTTTAATGTCGCTCCTTACTTTCATCTAAAAAAATTAGTTTTTTTTATTTAATTTCTGAACGTTTTTGAATTAATGCATGTTTGGTTTTGGCTCTCCGCACATAAATTATTAAAATGAAATTTGTATATTAATTCTTTTTTTGGCTAAATGGCTTTCTCTTAGTTTTGATCAGACGATATTGAGAAATAAGGGATGGAGAAGGAGGCCTAGTTGCCCTCCAATTTTTCGGTTACTTAAAAAGGCAAATAGAACTTTTAATTTTTAACGAACGTTTTTATTAGTAAAAAATATACGTAACTTAAGAATTAACTTACGTAACAAACTTTCATAACTTTATATTTTTATTATGTGTACGAGGGGGTTTGTACCCTCGCTAATACCTCGCTCTTTACACTAAATCCTAAGTTTTGTCCCGATTCTTTAAGAATGACCCCTGAATCAGAAAGGCCGTAGAATAAATAGTTGAAATTACTAAAAATACTTTAGCATAAAGAGCAAGGTATTTATCTCCTCCTAAATACCTCGCTCTTTATGCTAAATTATTTTTAGAACCCCTCATATGTGTAATAATCTCTGTTCGTTTTAAGTTTCAATGCTACTTCTTCCTTTCATTTGAAAAAACGTTTTCATGTTTATTTTTCATTGTTTTCTTATAGTAATGCTAGAGAATCCTGCGCCCTTTTCATTGAATTTTTCTTCCCCCATGACAGATTCCTCCAAGGAAAGATCCTCCAACATAGCCCCCTCTCCTCAGCCCCACCCCCAAACAAAATAAAATCCCCCTGAAAACGTCTGTACACTTCCCAATAACCATTACTATATGTAAACACTGGTCAAAGTTTATAACTTTCAGCCCCTCCCCCAGGGATTTTGGGGGAGTAAGTCATCCCCAAAGACATAGTTATTATGGTTTTCGACTATGTTGAACAACATGGCTATCTCAAAATTTTGATCCATTGACTTTGGGAAAAAAATGAGCGTGGGAGGGGGCCTAAATGGCCTCCAATTTATTTGGTCACTTAAAAAGGGCACTAGAACTTTTCATTTCCGTTAGAATGAGTCCTCTTGCGACATTCTAGGACCACTTGGTCGATACGTTGACCCCTGGGGAAGAGAAAAACAAAACAAAAAAAGAACAAACAAATAAACACGCACCCGTGATTTGTCTTCTGGCAAAAAATACAAAATTCCACATTTTTGTAGATAGGAGCTTGAAACTTCTACAGTAGGGTTCTCTGATACGCTGAATCTGATGGTATCATTTTCGTTAAGATCCTACGACTTTTAGGGGGCGTTTCCCCCATTTTCCTAAATAAGGCAAATTTTCTCAGGCTCGTAACTTATTATGGGTAAGACTAAACTTGATGAAACTTATATATTTAAAATCAGCATTAAAATGCGATTCTTTTGATGTAGCTATTGATATCAAAATTCAATTTTTTAGAGTTTTGGTTACTATTGAGCCGGGTCGCTCCTTACTACAGTTCGTTACCACGAACTGTTTGATAACATATTCTATCGAGCCCTGTTTAATTTCAAAAACACTTAAACGTGACAGCTTATGAATTTCAATTAGGGAGTAGCCAGCCCTTCGATTACTTCATTACTTTATTGATTCTTTCTTTAGGAGTCCTGTACTCACTTTTTATTTTATATGTTGATAAAATGTTCTTATGATTAG
Source organism: Artemia franciscana (assembly GCF_032884065.1). Taxonomy (NCBI): domain Eukaryota; kingdom Metazoa; phylum Arthropoda; class Branchiopoda; order Anostraca; family Artemiidae; genus Artemia; species Artemia franciscana. The sequence goes on along the minus strand of NC_088879.1, from coordinate 37,211,661 downwards.
AAATTCCCAATTTACAGACAATAAATTAAATTTTCATTTATGAGTATTTAAAATCTTTTATGCTTTAAAACAAAAGAACAAAAACACTATACTCAGTTTATAAAAACTCATATATAATGACCGTAGTTTCATATAGGTTTGAAGAAATAAATGTTTCTCTTTTATCATTTTTAGATAAAATTAACAAATTTTGAAGGGTTTTACCAATTGTGTAGTCGTTGAAGAGACAATACTTTTGGCCAACCCGGAAGAGTTTTCACAATTATAACTTAGGTCTTGAAACGAATTAAATTTTGATAAGGGTAGGTATAAGTTAAGTCAATATTGAATTAAAATAACTACTGTAAAAGCCCAGTGTTGCCAGATGTAGCATAATTATGCGGAACGTAGCATAATTAGGAACCAAAAGCATCCAAGCATAATCCTCCTTAAGATAGCATAATTGTAGCTTAATCTGAGACGATGTAGAACAACTCACAACGTCACATCAATAAAACGAACACCAAAGATGGTTTATCGAATTTTTTGACCAAACTAAAGTGAAATTTTTGGCACAGCGACATACTACGAACCATCTGGCATTTTTTTTATTCTGATCCTGTGGTCTATGGTCTATGGCAAAAAAAAGTGCACACAAGATGTTTGAATTTAAAGGCATGTGGTGATTGGTTGGATTGGTGAAGATGATTGTTTGATGAAATTTTGAGATTTAGAGGGGTTTCATGTTGTCTTTGTTGGTGGTGAACGGTGAGAGAATTTAGCAGTGCAGTTAGACCTAGTCCTTTCAACCAGAGGCAATAGTTCATGGTTCAAGAACTTGTTGATAGCTACTACACATTAGCTAGACACCAAACTATCGCCGAAACTCCAAAAGATTTTGTGAAAAGCTTATACTTATCAGATATTGTTTTTTAATCTACCAAAATCACTAGGGTACTAGGTGTCGTAGTGAACCGATTTCCAAGTCTCCTGCCAAAATTTACAGATATTGACTCCCAGTGGCACAAACTGCCATATGCTTTTAGTGACTCCGAAAAGATAGATATGGGCAAAATTACTACAGACTTAATATGGAGAAAAATACGCGAAATGAGAAATTTTACCGACGAAAGAGTTTTTCCAGATTTGGCAGAACTCACCGAGAGGGTGCTCTTCCTACAGTATTCGAACGCAGAATCAGCAGAATTTTTTCTTGGATCAGTGATGTCAAGACAAAACAGCGGAATAGGTTGAAGAAAGAAAGCGTTGAAGCCGTGCTGGTCACAAAATCGCAACTAAGAACAAAAGATACAGTTTGCTACAAATACATCCCTACAGACAATCAGATGAAGCTCCACAATTCCGAAAACCTCTACGTAGCCACCCCACCCCCTGGTAAAGAAGTCGAATCCGAAAGCGAAGATGAAGAAGATCATTGAAAATGAACCGCATATTCTTTTTTTTAATGTATCTGATGTAAATTTTTATGATGATGTAAGACACTATGTTTTTCAAATGCCGCCAACCGCTCTGAGAAGAAAGACGACTTGCGAAAAAAGACGAAAAACGTGAACTAAATTGTGAACCAAGATCCTTCCCCTGGACATAAAAAAAGCCTTTTTACTTATTTTCTATGCTATTTTACCTTTTTCTTTGTCTCCTTTGTTTATACCCGCTTTTGTTCCCTTAGCGAGTTAAATATAAATTATTAGGCTCTTATTATCAGTTTATATTCTATTCAGAGCCCTTATTAAGATAAGACAGAATTCGACTTGTCTTAACTGATTAACTTTTTCATGGAACCTTTGAAAATATAGAAGCATAGCATAAATCTGTCCAAAAAAGCATAATTTTGGGCTCAAGGAAGCATAATCCTCTCCGTCCCATCTGGCAACACTGTAAAAGCCTAGGCTGCCAAATTGACACATTTTGTGTTAAAATGACACAATTTGATGTTGCATGACACAATGACACATTCAGTCGAAATGATGATACAATCGAAGCAAATGACACATTTTTCGATACAAAATGACACAATCGACGAAAATGACACATTTTTCAAAAAAAATGACACAATTTTGTCATCCAAGTCTTGTTTTTTAAATGGTAATAAAAGAAAAGTAAAATTGTAGTTTTCTACCTCCAGAGAAGCTACAAATTAAAGGAGGGGATTAGCACTACCTAACGGTGCCAGTAGTACACAAACAGCACCTTTTCATGCTAATGTGTGCTCTTCCACATTCCAGTGCAGCTACAGAACGTCAATTTTAGTTCTATCAAATATAAAGACGAAACTCAGGAATAATTTGCTTCTCGACACGATAGACTCCCTGATGCATGCAAAGCAGCTGGTCTCTCGTACCTCAAGAGCCGTGCACGACTGGGAAATTCCTTCCGATATGTGGAAAAATTTTATGGCCTGGTACAAGGAGAAAGAAGAAGAGACCAATAAGCCCTAGATATACCCAGGGTCGAATATACTTGAAGTTCTGGGGAGAGGGGCTCGTGTGTGAGAGGTTACCAAGTTGTTCAGTGCTTATATATCTGATATTCATCTGTGATTTGCAATACAAATATAAGATTGATTTTGGCTTACATTTTTCTTCGGCCTCTCGGTCAATTAGTAGCACGATTGTAAGCACTAAGACAGGAAGACGGCTTAGTAGTATTGTTGGTTCAAGCTAAGGTTCAATGAGGGTACAATGAACCACAGACAAGTTGATAGACAAATAGTTGGAACTGTTTTTTCTGGGAACTAAGTTCCGATTGCCGAGTCAATGTGACATACTGTAAAAGAGAAAAAAGTAGGCACAAAGCATATTAAAACAAAAATAAGCGTGTTTAGGCGTTATACTTCATTTTTACAATTTCTTCTCGATTGAATCTAGGTCTCGAACAAGTTTTATGCTCGAAAACTAAAAAACTTAAACGCACCTACTGTGGTCTTGTATTTTGCCATTTTCGAAGGTGTCAACTAAAGCTTAACCGATTACGATTGCGAGGTCATGCAAAAAGTCGTTAATTTACTGTCAAAATTGATTGTCCTTAAAACTTTTATAAATGTAAATTTGCCTCGTTGGCCTCCCAGACACAAATTCATAGTTTTTAACATTAATCTAATCAAATGTTCCTATTACTTTCATGACGTTATAGAAACGTGTCGATCCCAAGATAATAGTTTAAGGTAAAGTTTACTCCTTTTTGAACTGATTTGGAAAAGATTATATATTCAAAACTCTAAATGAAGATTTGACAATTAAATATAATACCACTTGTAGCAAAAAATATGACACATTATGGAATCTGAGATGACACAAAAAGTACATTTTTGGAAAAAATATGACACACTCCCTAAAAAAAATTTGGCAGCCCTGAAACCAAGAGGTTAACCTGGTGTATAAAACTTTTCAAAGAGTTCGTGGTAACGAACTGTAGTAAGGAGCGACTCTGCTCAATAGTAACCAAAACTCTAAAAAACGGAATTTTGATACCAATAGTTACATCAAAAGAATTGCATTTTAACACTGATCTATATATATAAAAATAAGTTGTCTGTGTGTGTGTCAAGTGACGTCATTTTTGTGTGTCGACTGACGTCATATTTGTCGACTGACGAAATTACAAACCGGGACATCGGGACATAAATGACGACCGGGACACCGGGAAATAGGGAATATAAATGACGACCGGGACACTCAAAGAGAAAGCGACCAGGACACAAGGAATGTTTGATTAGCAATCACCATCAACAAAGCACCGGGACACAAATGACGACCGGGACACAGAGAATATAAATGACGACCGGGACACTCATAGAGAAATTACAGACCGGGAAACCGGAACACAAATGACGACAGGGATAAAAATGACGACCAGGACACCGGGACACAGGGAATATAAATGACGACCGCGACACTCAAAAAGAAATTACAGACTGGGACACCGTGAAACAAATGACGACCGGTACATATAAATGACGACGGGGACACAGGGAATATTCGATTAGCAGTCACCATCAACAAAGCTCAAGGGCAATCATTAGAATATTGAGGTATAGATCTGAATACAGATTGTTTTTCTCATGGACAACTAGACCTACGTTGCCTGGGCAACGTGAAGTGTTGCGGCAACCTTTGTTCGGCTTTGCCGATTAAAGTGTTGCGAGAGCAACACTTTGGTTTTATTTCTTCGCTATCGGTTAAATGCTGAAGTTGTCAAAACTATCAAAGCTTTCCAAACGGCATATTCAAAGAAGAACAGAATCAGTAATCACATGATCAAATTCTTCAGCGTTGAAAAAACAACAGCAAAAGAATATCGGAAAAAGGGACTAAATTGAGTTTGCAGCCAGTTGAACTTTATCCTTTTCAATCGTAGACATCGTGACGGATGGAAACTTGGAACATTATCTTATATAATCTAGTTGGTATTATAAAGCTATTCGTAACTTTTCAGGATCAAATACCATAGATGTGCACCAATTTGCACAAATTTGTAGCCCCTCATGAACCTCCTCTAGCAACCCATTCATGCTTACAAGTCCCTCTTCCGTGAGAGACAAAGAATAACACAATCAGTAATCAGATGATCAAAGGCTATTCCTCAGGGTTGAAAAAAAATATTGGAGGAAGGGACTAAATTGACTTTGCAACCAGTTGAACTTTATCCTTTGCACACCATAGGCTCTGGCTCGAGGACAAGCAAAAACCATCCTTTTTGGCCCCAGGCAAGAGTCGTACGGAGCTTTCCAAAATATAATGTCATATTCATCAATCCGGCCCGAGGTCCACACTAACAGCCGATTATTACTTACTAGGCCCCTAAATGTCACTTTGCAGCCGGTTGAACTTTACCCTTTTCAATCGTAGACATTGTGACGGATGGAAACTTGGAACATTATCTTATGTAATCTAGTTGGTATTATAAAGCTATCTGTAACTTTTCAGGATCAAAATACCATCAGGGACCCATAAATTTCTTGTAATGACTCCCCATCCAGGATCGCTTATTATTGGATGGCGAGTCATTACAGGAAATTTATGGGTCCCTGATTCCATAGATGTGTACCAATTTGCACAAATTTGTAGCCCCTCGTGAGCCTCCTCTAGCAACCGATTCTTACTTACAAGTCCCTCTCCCGGGATATACATCCAAGTTCACCGGAAACAAATAATGGGTACACCAACTAGCAAAAGTTCCAAACCCTTTGTCGCTGAAGTCATTGTAGCCTAACAGCCGATTATTACTTACAACTCCCCTACATGTCTTACAATCGGGAACCAAGTTGTTCTTACCATCAATTACACCAGAAATAGATAATAGGTACACCAATCAGCAAAAGTTGCAAACCCTCCATTGCTAAAGATGATTATAAGCTAATAATCGACTGTTGCTTGGAAGTCCCCTACATATCTCACAATTGGTATCGGCCTATTTTTGGTTCAAGTGTGTACCTTACCACTGAAGTTGTCAACCCCTTGAAACTTTCAAACTGGTGTATGTCATGAAGGAATTTTTGTAACAAAAAATGGATGACATATACTTTAATCAGCTCATCAAGGTCTATCGATTGTCATTGAAAAAAAAATTCTATCTGTCTTAGTTCAAAAGTTGACTTTTTTGCCGGAGGCCAACTTTCTAACACCACCACTTAGAAAGGAGCAAAGGATAAGCTCTAATTTCTTTAGCAATGATAGAACTTTTAAAGTTTAAGAGGTATATCTGATACCATTTCTCTATTGCAATCCCAAGTAGAAAAAAAAGAATGGTAAAGTCAGCTGAAATCACGAACAGAAATGGCTAGAAACAATAGATGGCAGCACTTTCGGACCCGTGGGAAAATCGCACTTTTTTGTTTCTGTAAATTTTTCTATTTATCACTCAAAGAAGATATATTGGCTGTGGGGCCGGGGAACTACCGCATATATTTAACACTTATAGATTTTAGTCCATCTTCAATTTGAAACTGGTGCCTACCTGCGTGCCTGCTAGAACGGAGCTTTCCACTCGAAAGCAGAAACATGGTTTGATGAAACGAAAGCTTGGCTGCACAACTTCAGATACTCCTCTCTGACATAGGCTATATAACTCCACTTCACTTCGCACACCATAGGCTCTGGCTCGAGGACAAGCAAAAACCATCCTTTTTGGCCCCAGGCAAGAGTTCTACGGAGCTTTCCAAAATATAATGTCATATTCATCAATCCGGCCTGAGGTCCACACTTTCCGTAAAAACTGCACAGGTTAGACCCTTACCAGTTTCCAGGAATAAGCTGAGATCGGCGGCATAGGAAAAAAAAAACAAAAAAAAACCGGGACAAAACCAAAGTGTTGCTCTCGCAACACAATTATATGTTGCATGTTCAAGAGTCGGTAAACCTGACAATCTATTTATATACACAGACAATGGGACAGCCAAGAATGTTGTATATTCACAAGTTTTAAGTAGTTAAAAATATATGTATATATCGATCTGTATTCACAAGTGGGACACAGGGATACAATTACAATGGCGCGTAACTAATATGGCGCGTAACAACTTACGCGCGGGGGGGGGCTTGTAGGGAATAAAAATGACGACCGGGACACTCAAAGAGAAAGCGACCAGGACACAAGGAATGTTCAATAAGCAATCACCATCAACAAAGCACCGGGACACAAATGACGACCGGGGCACAGGGAATATAAATGACGACCAGGACGCTCAAAGAGAAATTACAGACCGGAACACCGGAACATAAATGACGATCGGGACACAGGGAATATAAATGACGACTGCGACACTCAAAGAGAAATTACAGACTGGGACACCGGGACACAAATGACGACCGGGACACAGGGAAACAACAGCAAAGGGGACACCGGGGTGCTCAGGGGGATGTATTAATGACGATGGGGACACAGGGAACGTTTGATTAGCAATCATCATCAACAAAGCTCAAGGGCAATCATTAGAATAATGAGGTATAGATCTGAATACAGATTGTTTTTCCCATGGACAATTATATGTTGCATGTTCAAGAGTCGGTAAACCTGACAATCTATGCCAATGCATCTTCCTATTGGTCAATGATGATTTTGCTTCTATTTTGGCTCATGTCTGCGTACCCACAACTGTTTTCAAAGGATTAAAAAATTTTAATCGTTAATTGAAATTCTTCCATTGCGCTTCATAAAAATTAAGTAAAAAAAAGTTTTAATTAAAAATTATTAATCGAAAATGAAAGTAAAGAGCGAGAAGTTGAAACAGAACGGCAAAAAGTTGCTGTTTTTGATATATGCAACATATATATGCAATATTGTACAAATAAACAGACTCGTAATATTTTTCTAAATTTCTGGAATTCTGAAAAACTAGTGCTTTACTGAAAGCTGACCTTGTTTGAAGCTGTGGAGCGAATCAAAATTGTATATTAAAATGTACAAATTTCATATATATATATATATATATATATATATATATATATCATGAAAAGAGAAATCACCAATGCTACAGCACAAACACAAAAAAAAAAAAAAAAAAAAAAAAAAAAAAAAAAAAAAAAAAAAGAGACAGAAGGAGAAAAGGAAGCCTGTTTTCCTAAATTAGTGATTAATATAAACCAGCACTTGAATGAGGCCTTAACCCTACTCATCCATACAATCACGTAGGTCAAACAGCATAGCCACACACAATCAACCATAAAGAATAATCCATGGACAGGCAGTCATGTCGTCAATAAGTATAAGTCGTCATTTACCGAACAATAGAAAAAATAATATAGACAAATAATTCAGAGGCAACACCCAACATAAGGGCTCATCAGGAGAATACACTGGCCTATATAGGGTTTCGCCACTCTAAATTCTCTACCCAGCACAGTGTTGTGGCTACCACAGAATATCCATGGCATGTCGCGTCAGGTATCACCCCCAAAATACATGCCTATGAAAAAAAACAGCAAATGTAAAACAACCAAGTAAAACCAAAACAAGCTTATCTTGTTAATATATCCCTCCCTTTAGCAACAATAGGTAAACTAAATATTATAAATTTTACCAAATCACAAATATTAACACATTGCAAAAAACCTGAATGAACTAAACAATTATAGAATTCATCTTTACCATGTGGCTAATTTTTTTAAAAAAATCCACTCAATTAGAAACACAATTCAAAATAAATGGCGCTGTGACAACATTTCTCGAACCTCCGAAATTAGTTAAAAATTTCTTTAAGTATTTCTAGATAATTCTTTTGATATTTATTTAAAAGTTCGTTATAATGAAAACTAAATTTTTTAAATTGCCAAGTTAATTTATTTGCAGAAAAACCTCTTGATATCAATTTTTGGCTTAAGATTTTACATCTATTTTTAAAATCAATATTATTACTACAAATCCTTGCATAACGAAGTAACTGTGAGAAAAATGCTGAATATGTGATATTTGAGTGTATATTACTTTCAGGGAATGGGAAACTAATCACTTCAAAATCAAAATCATCCGTTTTATTATACATTTTAAAACTTAATTTATTATTATCACAAATATTAATATTTAAATCTAAGAAATGATCTTCATGACCACCGCCATGACTAGGCTCAAGAATAAGCTCTGATGGATATATATTTTTAGAAATATCAATGAAATCCTTACAATTTAAGACCAAAATATCATCTAAATATCTTTTATTATTTGACAAAGCATGTTTTAAATTAATTGGATTATTCTTATCCATCATATATTTATATTCTAGTTGACTTAAAAACAAGTCAGCTATAAATGGGCTGGCGTTCTCCCCCATGGGAATTCCCATAATTTGCTTGTACAAATCACCCCCAAATCTTATATAAGTATTGTATAAAACAAATTCCAATAACTCAAAAATCATATCCAAGCGTAACATCTCAAGTTAACTGTAGTATTAAAGCAGTTTGTCCATATGGCTTTTTTATTATAACTGTCTATTTTTAAGAACCTTTTACTAGATAAGAGGAAAGATTCCCTTATAACAGTTTTTAAATTATCAAACACTAAATTAAGTGATAAATTAGTATACATTGTCGCAAAATCGAAAGACTCAATTCTTTTAGCTGAAACCATTGTTAAAGAATCTATCACCTGCAGTGAATTATTAACACTCCAATATGGATTAAAATTCGAAAACTTTTTAATACCAGAACAATAGGTTTTAAGTTTATTTACAATTTCCTTTAAAATTAAAGAGAGGTCAGTAGCAGCAATGCGGGTTGGACATTTAGCTGCTCCAGCAATAAACCGTGGTTTAGGGGGATTCTTATGAAATTTTACAGTCCAATATAGGAAAGGGAACTTTTTATCATTGTCATTTATTTTAATATTAAAATTTTTAAAAAGTATTTCTTCAGTCTTTTCAATTAAATTCTCATCCTCTATATTTACCTTTTCATAAACATTAGTTGTACATACAAACATATACATATATATATATATACATATACATATACACATATACATACACACACATATATATATATATTTCGGGGAAATTGGTATCCCCAGATATTCTCGCATAAAAAATGATCTGGATAGCTCAGAAGTCTCAGAAAATTCGTTATGAGCCTTAATTTTAGTTTTTGGCAAATGAGGTCATATATTATGTTAGTACATCATATAAGCATGTCTTATGACATCATATAAGCATTTTACTATATGATGTCATGCATAGTATAAATAAGATCGTTGATTTTCCAACGCACCAGTTATTTATATAATATAATGTCTGTTGAAAGGCCCAAAAAACGAAAATTTGCAGTTGCAGTTACTATAAATGATGATTCTTCGGAACCAACACCTAAACTATCAAACGTGATAAAATGTAAAAATTGATAATCTGGACCACCAATTGCGACAACGCCAATACAAGCAGCTAAAGCAAAGGCCATTGTTAAATTGTCTGAAGAAATCAAAATCCAAAAACGTGTCAAAATGAAAGTGAAGAGAAAAGACAGAGAAAACAAAATTAGAGCGTGTCAAAAATGAACAGACACAGGACACGGACACAGAACAACACAGGAAACAGATAAAATACAGTTCAGTACAACAACACACCCTAAGACAGTACCCTAACACCGTCACCCAATTAGTAATTTAGCCCATTTCAAAGTTATCATTTCATTAATCTGAGGCTTAAGCTGTGCAATTTCTTGAGTTATAGGAGAGGAGATGCTACAAAAATGAATTAGCCATGCCTCCAGAGTGAAGGAAACTTAAGAGTCGTACGGTACAGACAAAGAGGACGGCCATATTATAGGCTGGCGCAAATGAGACTGAAGGGTTAAAAAGTCCGTGGCTTTTTTCTTATTTAAAATTGCTACTACTACTACTACTAACAACTCATTGCAACAACAAGCCGCCTGAGGCCGGCAGAGCTACAAACGCTCCTACTCTATATCAATCTAATGCAAATGCTGTGTGATTTACTAGACTATAATTTAGTATCAATTTTAAAAATACTTTCACTTAATTTGATATTCACAGGTGGGACACAGGGACACAACTACAATGGCGCGTAACTAATATGGCGCGTAACGACTTACGCGCGCGGGTAGGGATTGGGGGGGGCATGAAGCGAACCCCACCAACTAGGTGTTGGGGTGGCGTGAAGCGCCACCCCAACAGCTAGTTTTAAATATATAAGTTTCATCAAGTTTAGTCAAACTAATCAAAAGTTACGAGCCTGAAAAAATTTGCCTTATTTTAGAAAATAGAGGGGAAAACCTACTAAAAGTCATAGAATATTAACGAAAATTGTGCCATCAATTTCAACGTATCAGAGAATCCCACAGTACAAGTTCCAAGCTCCTATTTTCACAAATCACAGATGCGTGTTTATTTATTTTTTTTGTTTTTCCCAGGGGTGATCGTATCGACCCAGTGGGTCTAGAATTTTTTAAGAGGGCTCATTCGAACGGAAATGAAAAGTTCTAGTGCCCATTTTAAGTGACCAAAAATTGGAGGGCCCCTAGGCCCCCTCCCACGCTCATTTTTATCCAAAGTTGTCGGATCGAAATTCTGAGATAGCCTTTTTATTCAACATAGTCGAAAAACCTTATAACTATGTCTTTGGGGACGACATATTCCCCCACAGTCCCCGTGGGAGGGGCTGTAAGTTACAAACTTTGACCAGTGTTTGCATATAGTAATGGTTATTGGGACGTGTACAGACGTTTTCAGGGGAGATTTTTTGGTTGGGAATAGGGCTTGGGAAGAGAGATTATGCTGGGGAAACTTTTCAAGGAGGAATTTGTCATGGAAGAAGAAGATTTTCATGAAGGGGCGCAGAATTTTCTAGCATTATTTAAAAAATCAATGAAAATATAAATCTGAAAAAGTTTTTTCAACTGAAAGTAAGGAGTACCATTAAAACTTAAAACGAACAGAAAATATTACGCATATAAGGGGTTCACTTCCTTCTAATACCTCACTCTTTACGCTAAAGTATTTTTAGCAATTTCAACTATTTATTCTACGGCCTTTGTGATTCAGGGGAAAAAATTTAAGTCTTAGTGTAAAGAGCGAGGTATTGACGAGTGGGCGAACCCTCTCATATACGTAATAAAAAAATACGAGTATAGAAGTTTGTTACGTAAGCTAATTCGTAAGTTACGTAGGCTATATCTTTTACTAATGAAAAAATTCGTAAAAAATTGAGAGATCTAGTTGCCTTTTTTAGTAACCAAAAAATTAGAGGTAACAGGGCCTCCTCCCCCTCCTTTTTCCCAAAATCATTCGATCAAAACTATGGGAAAGCTATTTAGCTAAATAAATAAATATGCAAACTTCGCTTTAATTATTCATCTGCGGAGAGCCGAAATCAAAACATGCATTAACTAAAAAACGTTCGGAAATTAAATAAAAAAACAATTTTTTTTTAACTGAAAGTAAGGAGCGACATTGAAACTTAAAACGAGCAGGAATTACCCCGTATACGAAAGGGGTTGTTTCCTCTTCAACACCCTGCTCTTTACGCTAAAGTTTTTACTTTTTTAAAAGTAGAGTTGAGAGAAAGAGTCAAATTTAGCGTAAAAAGCGGAGGATCGAGGAGGGAACAAACCCTTTCGTATACGGGGTAATTTCTGCTCGTTTAAAGTTTTAATGTCGCTCCTTACTTTCATTTAAAAAAACTTGTTTTTTTCTATTTTATCTGTGTTGAAGTGATTAATTGAAGAATCCTTAATTCTTCTAAGTCTTTAGTATTGTATAGTAAAGTAAATGTCTTAAATATGATTAATAGAAACAATTAAGAATCTGATCAATTCCATTTAGAATTACAAGAATATAAAAGACAGAATACCAGGTTACAGTATAATAATTTATTAAGTTATTCTAATTCACTGACAAATAGCAATTATTGCTGGCCGGTCCTTTGAATAATCAATATTTTGGATCGGGTTTTTCTCAGATTAACCCGTCAGTGAGATTTATCAAACGTCTTTTCAAGGTCATGTCTTTCAGGAAATAAAATAGACTTATGATGGGTCCAATGTATACCCTCGTTTGTCCTGTACGTCCAGTGTATTTTTCTAGTTTTATGTCCTGCTTATATTATAATTTACGGTTTTCAGCGGCAATATTTATTTCTTTTCATCAAACAGTTCGTGGTAACGAACTGTAGTAAGGAGCGACCCGGCTCAATAGTAACCAAAACTCTAAAAAATTGGATTTTGACATCAATAGCTACACCAAAAGAATTGCATTTTAATGCTGATTTTAAATATATAAGTTTCATCAAGTTTAGTCTAACCCATCAAAAGTTACGAGCCTGAGAAAATTTGCCTTATTTAAGAAAATAGGGGGAAACACTCCCTAAAAGTCTTAGAATCTTAACAAAAATCACACCATCAGATTCAACGTATCAGAGAACCTTACTGTAGAAGTTTCAAGCTCCTATCTACAAAAATGTGGAATTTTGTATGTTTTTTTGTATGTGTTTTGTGTTTATTTGTTTGTTTTTTGTTTTTTTTTGTTATTTTTTCTTTTCCCCAGGGGTCATCGTATCGATCAAGTGGTCCTAGAATGTCGCAAGAGGGCTCATTCTAACGGAAATGAAAAGTTCTAGTGCCTTTTTTAAGTGACCAAAAAAATTGGAGGGCATCTAGGCCCCCTCCCACGCTCATTTTTTCCCAAAGTCAACAGATCAAAATTTTGAGATAGCCATTTTGTTCAACATAGTCGATAACCATAATAAATATGTATTTAGGGATGATTTACTCCCCCACAATCCTTGGGGGAGGGGCTTCAAGTTACAAACTTTGACCAGTGTTTACATATAGTAATGGTTATTGGGAAGTGTACAGACGTTTTCAGGGGGATTTTATTTGTTTGGGGGGTGGATCTGAAGAGATGGGGCTTTGTTGGAGGATCTTTCCTTGGAGGAATCTGTCATGGGGGAAGAAAAATTCAAGGAAAAGGGCGCATGATTTTCTAGCATTACTATAAGAAAACAAAGAAAAATAAACATGAAAACGTTTTTTCAAATGAAAGGAAGGAGTAGCATTGAAACTTAAAACGAACAGTGATTATTACGCATATGAGGGGTTCCAAAAATACTTTAGCATAAAGAGCGAGGTATTTAGGAGGAGATAAATACCTCGCTCTTTATGCTAAAGTATTTTTAGTAATTTCAACTATTTATTCTACGGCCTTTCTGATTCAGGGGTCATTCTTAAAGAATCGGGACAAAACTTTAAGATTTAGTGTAAAGAACGAGGTATTAACGAGGATACAAACCCCCTTGCATACATAACAAAAATATAAGATTATGAAAGTTTGTTACGTAAGTTGCTAATTTATAAGTTACGTATATTTTTTACTAATAAAAACGTTCGTTAAAAATTAAAAGTTCTAGTTGCCTTTTTAAGCAACCGAAAAATTGGAGGGCAACTAGGCCTCCTTCTCCATCCCTTATTTCTCAAAATCATCTGATCAAAACTAAGAGAAAGCCATTTAGCCAAAAAAAGAATTAATATACAAATTTCATTTTAATAATTTGTGTGCGGAGAGCCAAAACCAAACATGCATTAATTCAAAAACGTTCAGAAATTAAATAAGAAAAAACTAATTTTTTTAGCTGAAAGTAAGGAGTGACGTTGAAACTTAAAACGAACAGAAATTACTCCGTATATAAAATGGGTTGTCCCCTCCGCAATCCCTCAGTCTTTACGCTAAAGTTTGACTCTTTGCCACAATTCTACTTTTTAAAACAATTAAAAGCTTTAGCGTATTTAGTGAGGGATTGCGGAGGGGACAACCCATTTTATATACGCAGTAATTTCTGTTCGTTTTAAGTTTCAATGTCGCTCCTTACTTTCAGCTAAAAAAATTAGTTTTTTTTTATTTAATTTGTAAAAGATTTTTACACTTATAGCCTAAAATTAGAATGACAATTATTTTTTTTAATTTATTCTTTTAAAAGTTTCGAATGATTTTGTAAATATGCATGGGAGTAAGAAATAGATTCAAAAAGGTATATCAAAAGACAAATATGAGAAACATGCATATTAATATTCTGGTGAGAAAAAACTAATACTATTGCTTGTTCCCTCCTTCCCCCTCAAGGAATTTCCTTAAAACGAATTCCTCGAGGGGAAAATTTCCCCCACAAGGAAACTTTCTCGAAGATGATATGTGGGTCTTCAAATTGGAGATATAGGGGCAAGTGGGAAATGTCGTGAAAACAACGGGATTTTGGAAGAAGTCAGTGTTACCAGACTTAACAACAATTTGCATTAAACAATAGATTGTTTGCACTAACAAATAGCACTAACAACTTGCAACAATTTACACTAAATGGTGGAAAGAATTAGAAGAATTTGTTTTTGCTCAGAAACTTCGTATAGATGTGAGTGAAAAAAAATTAAACGCATTTCTACTTGACCCACGGAAAGAGTGAGAGGTCACTCCTTTAGCAATCAAAAGATTTGTATATAATATCACTGAAAACTGCAAACATACCTTAGGATTATGAAAAAATCCCCCACCCCGAGTGATCGGCCGCCATCTAGTAGTGAGAAAAACACATTATGCTAGCCATGTATTACATCGGTGGCTAACAAGAGCTTTAAAAAAAGACTTCTTACGCACAAAAAAAGGCTTGCAAAAAAATTCTTGTGTTACGAGCCAAAAAGATTTTTTCCATCAGGTAAAATTTGTGATTTGTTTGTTAATATTTTTGTTAAATTTGCAAGTGGTAAATAAATATAATGACTAGTTTTGGAAAGTGGCTAGTTTGGAAAGTTAGGGCTCCTGCAAGGGGAGGGTTTGGACAACTTGATTTGTGCTGGTCCATAAAGTATACCTCACATGACTTTCGAAGAAAACAAATTTAAAGGTGAACAATTTCCAGATAGAGTTTACCTTAGAGAGAGAGAGGGGGGGGGGAGGGTCAATGGCTCTCAACTTTTGTAAAAGCATGGCTGAATATATTTTACAAGCTTTAAGTGCCAATTTTCGACTGCCGTTAAGATAAACATACTGCCCATCTCCTAAAGTGACACAAGGTAATTATCTTCGAATCCTGAACTATCGACAGAAAAATAAAATCATATGTTCCAAAGTTGTCAATATATTTTATTAAAATACAAGCACCCCAAGTATCTCCTGTTGGAAGGGCCTTGCATTGCAAGTGTTTACCAGGGGTGCCAATGGGGGAGAGGGTCAGTTGCCCCTGGATTTCTCCGGGGATTTAAATTTTTATATTTTCATTGAAAAATACTTTTTTTTGGTATTTTTATTGGGAGAAAAAACCGTGAAAAAAATTACCCCCTCCCCCCTTGACCTAAAATATATTCCTCTCTCCCTAAATGTTCGTGTGCTGGCGTCACTGGTGTTTAATATATGATGAATAGTAAATTGTTTTTCGGGACTGCTTAAACTAGTAGGGGAAGTAAATTTATATATCGTTCGTAGCCGGGAGGATGTGATGATTCCAGCTAGTCCCTCGGTTCGTTCAGACTTCGGCCTGGCTGTGACTGTGTGACGTGCTAGGAGCTTGGTTCCCGCTGAGATCCGGCAGTCACGAACACTTGGCTCCTTTAAGAGACAGATGAAAAGTTTCTTATTAAAGGCTTCTTATTAAATGTTTCTTATGGTTTATTTATTATTATTTTTTCCTTTATTTGGGTTGTTGTTTTGTTGGTGTTGTATCCTCGATGACGCGAGAATTTTAATTTGTATTTTATTATCGGGTGATGTGAGGCTCGCTGTTTCGTGGGGACTGCCGGTGAGTTGGTTTCTTTTCCTTACATATTTATATCTAGATGTTGTTTAGTATGTTTATGACAAGTTTTTATCATGCTTTATTTATTGTATGCCGTTTCCCAAATAACAGGCCATTGAGCCCTTTGGGATATTGTTTTTGTTATTGTTATTTTATGAAAATAAATAGAACTTGAACTTGAACTTGAATAACTATTCCAGCTGGTTGTTGAAGAGAGCCTCGTCGGCAACCTCCATGAATTTCGATCTGCAGTCATATTGAGGGTAGTTGGAAAAAAGCCTTGCCAATTCAGGGTTGTTTCCAGGATTTTTCGTAGAGGGGATTAAAAAAGAATTTTTTCGTGGAGGTGATTACAAAATAAACTTAAGAAAATGGATCAAAAATTTCTTTATAGTCATTTTTGTTGCGTTTTTACATTTCTGAGGGGGAGGGTTTCAAACCCTGACTGGATACGGCCTTGTTCCAAGTCAAGAAACTGTTCTGATGTCCCTCCACCAAAACAATGATCTTCCCTTGCTTCCATTCACCAAACAAAGACTCAATTCTTAAAGAACTATTGTGGTATAGTTGACGGCAAACGGGAAATATACAGTAACATGCGACCGACTTTAGCAAGCACATTGGATCAAAAAATAACAATTGGACAGAAAGAGTTTGATAGGAGAGGCAATACTGGCAAAGGATCATCACTTTCATCAGTTGTGCATACATACTTATTATAAGCTAGGAGGATGAAATTTGGCATACTTATTATAGAATAGACACACTTTCATACTTATTATATAATTAATTATATTGATACATACTTACTACAGAATCGATCAAGGCGATACTGGGTGACTTCATCTGAAAATCGTGGCATGAAATCGAGCAAAAAAAAAGATATATAGTCAAAGCACCATAAAATTAATGGCTGGCTGACTTTACATGTAGAGAGAGAGAGAGAAAAAAAAAATTTAAAAACAAAAACAATACAGAAAAAAGAAAAATTTTCCAAAACTGCTTTTGGCTTGTGCGGCCATTCTCGATACATCAAAACAAATTACTTATCAATGGATTCCCCCAAAAAACAAAAAACAAAACAAAACAAGCAAAAAAAGTCACCACTTGAGACCCTGTAAGGTTTAGAGCCGTATACAACACTAAACTGGGTTATGAAACATCAATGGCTTAGGAGTTTAGAGGTCGGGCGCGAGTGCAGGTATTTATTGCAGGAGGCTCATTTTATAGAGGAGGAAGTAAAAAAAATCTAGAGGGGAGGGGTAATTTTTTTGGTACTTGTGCATTATTCGGTACACTCTCGAGAAAAAATACAATAATTTAATAACAAAATTATGAGAACTACAACATTATGCTGGGGGCCGTAAAGAACGCATTATATTAAGTACCAAACCTAACCCAACCCAATCAAAATACCCTCTCTATATACTAATAAAAAATATACCTACAACGGAGATTTCAACTGAGCCTAAGCTAATTTTCTTCGGATACTGCCGGCCTAAAACCGGTTATTGTCTTACCGGTCCCACAGTCTCGAATGTGTACCGAATAATACATAAGTACCTTTTTGTTTCGATTAAAGTACCAAAAAGGGCAATTCTGATGAACATACAGAAACAACATTTTTCAAAATCTGAGGAGGAAGGAAACCTCCATTAATTGACATCCCCACAACTAGTCCCTTGATGTTTCCTTACTACGTTTAGTTCCCCGCTGTCCTTAACAGTGGGGAGAAAAATCTTGCTCAGTCATTTAAATAATGTGGGGTCAATTCTTGTTAAAGCTGGTCAATCAGGCTACTGCAAAGACCTTAAATATAAAAGATTTAAGTAATTGAGTGCCCTATTAGACAAAGCAGGGATGGAAAAAAAAAAGAAAAAAAAAAGGTCAAAGCGGCACTGTCAACAAACTGAGTTTCGTCGTTCAAATGATAAGAGGGCAGAACCCCTCCAGAGTCATGCTGCAGCTCGCCGATCGGGCGACTTCAAAGAAGTTTGTTATACAATATTTCAAATATAGAACTATTATTCAGTACCTCATGGAAGATAGGTGAGTAAGAAGCATAAAGGAAGCGGGCAGCTGCGCTGTATCCGTCACGTTCAAATCTATTCAAGTGTCATGAGGGCTTCAATAAGGAAGTGTCCAGTAATTCTATATCAGTAACAACTGTGTAACATATTCTAACGAAGGAAATTTGTTAAAAGAACTATCCTGAAAAGCTTTAGAATGGATGCTCCTAAATCTCGGTCATTTCCCCCCCCCCCTCTTCCTTTGAGAATTATATGTCCATACAGGAGAAAGTCTTTAGCTTTGTCTTAGCAATATCATGGGCAAGGCAATAGCACTGCCTAAGTGAAGAGCAGTGCGGGTACAATGTATTATTATTATTATTATTTTAAACCAAGGCCCTACGTATAGTAGGAGTTTTCTTAGAAACCACAAAAGGAACTCATTCAATTTGAAATTGAAAGTTCTAGTGCCCTTTTTAAGAGTCATAGGCTATTGGAGGACAGCCAGCCCCCCTCCCATGCCCTTTAATTCCACAAACACATTCAATCAAAATTTGAAGATAGTTATTTTCTGCAGCATAGTTGAAAGTTCGAGTAACTATGTCTTTTGAAATGTCACCCCCCGCCTCCTACCACCCTTAGGGTAGGGGCTGTCAGATAAGCAATGGATTCATTATTTACGTCTAGTATTTGCTATCAAGCAAAGGGGGGAGGTTTGATCTTGAGTTTCCAAAAGCACAAAAGACATTCAGGTGAACATGTCAGTGACTGTTGAGGGGAGTGTTGAACTGAATCAAAACACATTATGTGTATACGGATTGACAAAAGACCTTAGCTCAGGAACGAATGGGTGTATTAATTTGTAACCTTTAGGAGATGATAAAGGGGGTGATCAATGGACCAAAATGGCAATATTTGATGCCACTGCTACTGCAATTACTACCACTACAATACTGTTACTTCAGCGAGTACTACTAAGGCTGATAGTCTTTAAGTAAAATTTGAGGAAATGTTTAGGGTAAAGCTGAACTAAATCAATACATATTAAGTACATACACATTGTAAAAAGGACGTACCACTAATATCTTTGGATCGGCTTACCGTATCAAGCTGTAACTTCAACAGCATCATGAGAGGATGTTCAACTGGCCAAAAGGCAACATATGGAAACTACTAATGCTATGAATACTGCTGCTACTAATGTTACTACTATTGCTAATACTACACTACTACTGCTACAACTGGTCCTTCTGCTGCCACTGCTACTATGATACTGGTATTATATAGACTAAGGACATGAAATGAAAATTGGAGAGAATATAAAGGGCAAATTTGAACTAAACCAAAACACACTATGTGCATGGGTATTGTCAAAGGAAAGTGTCTCAAGAATGCATTAGGGTACTGAGTTGGAACTTCCAAGAAATACGTAAAGGGGAAGAAAAATTGACCAAAAGTCAATATTTGTACACTATTAACACTACTGCTAATACTTGGCATCGTTGAGGGGGCGGGAGCAGTTGCTCACCCCCAAATAATTTGGAAAAAACGGTCATTTATTAAGTATCCTAAAAACTGCTGCTCGTTTTAAGTGTAAAATTTACTTCCTACTTCCTAAAATCTATCAGTTCAAGATTAGATTATCTTGTTATAAAACTTTCAAAAGCAGAAATGAATACACCCTCTACATCTGCATATTGGCCAAGGCAATCATTGAAGAATAAGAAGGGCTCATCGATTGAAAATTGAAAGTTCTAGTTCTTTTTAAGAGCAAAAGGGATCAGAGGGCAACTAGCCCCTCCTCCCCAAAGGCCTCTTTTCCCTTAAGCGTACCTGATCACAATTTTGCGATAGCCATTTTGTTCAAACTAGTTTAAAGATCAAATAAAAAAATCAGAGGTCAACACAGCCCCTCCAGAGTCCGGGAGTATTGTTGTAAGTTTTGACCCTGGGGCGGATAAGGTTTTTTGTAAGGTGAAGTCGTATAAAATCAGAGGTGACTAATTTGATTGGACATTGAAATTTATGTGTACCCTTTTAAGATTCATCAAAAATGTTCGGCGGGAATACACTCTCCTCCTCCCAACTTCTTTTCCCAAAATGTATCCGATCAAAAGTTTAATAAAGCCATTTTGTTCCAAACATTCCAAATATCAAATGACAGAACTTCGAGGTCTACATAACCGCCACCTCCTCGAAACTCCGGGGGAAGGGTTGTAACTTATGCCCTGGAGGCATTTAAAGTTCTTACAGAAAGGTATTCGTATAAACTACAGATGGATTCAAATGACTAGAAATTGAAAGTTCTAGTTCCTTTCTTAAGATCGAGAGCGATCCGATAGCAAATAGCCTTCCCTCACCACAAATCCATTCAAGTTTTGAGAAGGTCATTATGTCCAAAATAGTCAAGAGTCGAAGTAATTAAAATAGTTGTTTTTGGGGGGTTGAAAAAAACCTCTTACAGCCCCCAGGGCATGAGCTGTAAGTTATACAGGCTGTCCGTTGTTCATATGTAAGGTTTTTACCAAAGGGGTAATCGTATAGACTTCGGAAAAGCCTCTTTCGATTAAATTATGAGTTCTGGATCCATTTTCATAAGTCGAGAGCAATCAAACGGTAGGCAGGCCCCCCCAAGCCTTTTTTCTAAATGCTTTCAATCAAAATTTTATGTTATCTGTTTTCTTCAAAATCGTCCAAATGTCAAATAGCTATGGTTCGGGTTTGGAACCTCCCTCTTTAGTGGGTAGCATAAAACTTCATGAATTCTATATTTTGAATAAATATCAAAATTAAATTATTTTGATGTATCTACTGTTATCAAGACCCTGATTCTTACAGTTCGGTTACTATTGAGCCGCATCGCTCCTATTTGGTTTGTTACCATTAACTATTTGATTTTCTAGGTCAAAATGTCAAATAAAAACGAATTCGTTTTTGCTCGACCTTTTTGCTGCTAAAGTAATTAGAACAAAAGTAAATGAAAGCATTTGGGTTTTTCTCCCTATAGAATATCTATATAAGAAGGCGTGGGGTAATGAATCGTACTTTTTTTTACTCTACGTATTGTATAATCTCCCCCTTCCCCCTATTCTGCACCAGATTTATATTTTAGTAGTATTTCCTCTGTAATTTCTAAGACTAAGAATTTGAAACTTAACCTGCCGACTTTACTCGTAATCTAAATTAACATATTTGTTTTTTACGATTTTATATGATAGCCTTAAACTTAAAATATTATATTCTATTGAGCCCAGTTTAATTTCAAAAACAAGATGAGGGGTGGATCAAGTTTTCATTTTTACTGAGTAACTGATGCGTTATAAGGTTTGAACAAGAGACAATACTACTTGTCCACTTAAATGACAGCAGACCCCAACCATATGTGTGTCTTCTATAATATTCGTTTCGAATGTTTTAACTAATCATAATAACAATGTTTGCATCCAGGGGTTTTTCTCGAGGGGGGGGAGATTTTGATAAGAGAGTACAAAATATTTTACAAAACACAAATTTGTTTACGCATTTTTGACTGTTATACGAGTCCGGCATATTTTGAGGGGTTGGGGGGGCTTTAAACCCATTAACACGTCGGATTCTTACAAAATTTAAGTATTAGGATGGAACACAAGAACCCTCTCCTCTGACTGAGGTGCCATTCAAAAAGTGGTTGGTGGAAGATGTGCCCCCTAGATTTTTAAAAATTTGCATTTTCATTAGAAACAATCAATAAAAAATACTCCCTCCATAGATTCAAAAACATGTCGTATTTCATATTTTCAACGAAGGAGATATGCCAGTACGGAAAGAGGGGTCTATTTTTAAAAAGTTAAAAGGTGTGACAAATTGTATGATAAACATTTCTTAAGACTTTTGAGGGGGACGTAGAGTTAATAGGTTAAATTCTGTCCACCATTTCTACATACCTATTTTGATGGCAGGGCTGAATCTAGAGTTTTAGCTTGGGGAGGGGGTATAAAGGCAAATTTCTCCTTAAACAAGGTTCAACCTGCATTGGTATTTAAATAAAAAGAAAAAAAAGTTTTTTTTAACTGCAAGTAAGGAGCAACATTCCGTATGTAAAAGGGGCTGTCCCCTCCTCAACACCTCGCTCTTTACGCTAAAGTTTGAATCTTTCTCACAACTCTATTTTTAAAACAATAGAAAACTTTAGCGTAAAGAGCGAGGATTTGAGGAAGGGGCGACCCCTTTCATAAGTTCTAGTTTCGTCTGAATTCCTTAAGCATGAGATTCTTTGAGAATTCTTTAAGAATCACCAAGGCCTTTCAATTAGAACATAAAACTCTTTTAACAGAGCTAAAAGTAACTTTAGCCTAAAGAGGGGGGTACTACCAAGGGGTCAATCCCTTTATTATTCCTTATTAATAATTTCTATTCTTCTTAAGTTTTAATGTTGCTTCATTCTTTCAGTTGAAAAAACTTGTTTTTTTTTATATAGTTTCAGATCGTTTTTCTAAATAATGTTGGAAAATCTTGATTTCCTTCCATACAAAATTTTTTCCTTCTATGAAAAATACTTCCTTGTAGAGATCCTCTCACGTACCCACCCCCTTCCACAGGAAAAATCTCCCCTAAAAACGTTTGTATACTCCCCAGTAACCAATACTATATGTAAGAAATGGGCAAAGTTCAGAGCCAGCAGCTTTTCCCCCAGGGACTGTAGGGGACTGTAGGGGTTTAAGTCATCATCAAAGACACAATCAATAGATTTTTTTACTATGCTTAAAAAAGGATATCTCAAAATTTTAATCGGGTGACCTAGGAGAAAAATGAGCGTACGAGAGGGTTTAGCTACCATCCAATATTTTTGGTCATACAAAAAGGGCACTAAAACTTTTAATTCCCGATGAAATAAGCCCTCTACCAATCTACAATCGCTAATTTGATATTATTACCCCTGGGCTAAAGAAAAAATAAATAAAAAATAAAAACGTATCCGTTATCTTTTTTCTCGCAAGAAACACAAAATTCTGTATTTTTGTACATAGGAACTTGAATCCTCTGCATTAGGGTTCTCTGGCGAGCTGAGTTTGATGGTTGGATTTTCATTAAGATCACATGACCCTTTGGGGATGTTCCCTCCTTTTTTTAAATTTGGCAAATTTTCTTAGACTCGTAACTTTTGATTGGTACAATAAAGTTTGATAAATTTTACATATTCTGAATAAGCATCAAAATTTGATTCTATTTATGCATATATGGTTATTGAAACTCTTTTTTTATAGTTTTGGTTACTATTGATCTATATTGCTCCTTGCATAAAGTTCGTTACCACGAACTGTTTGATCTGCGCAACTCACACATAATGGCTTAAAAAAATAACTTCCATTGATTATAGTTTAACCTCCTCCCCTCATTTCTGTGTCATTATACTCTAGAAAAAAAAACAAAGGAACTGAAAACATATATCAGGCATCAAGGAGAAAGAATGAGTGAAGGTTTTTCTATGTTTTTACTTCCTGAGAAAGTCCGTAAGAAACTCTAGCTGCAGCAGCGTACTTTCGTCAAAACCCTGAGGGAGGCCAAAGATGGAGCCAATTTTCCCAAATCAATTGAAAATGACTATAAAAACGTAAAAAAAAACATTTGGTGCAAAAAAGGGACTTTTCAGTACTATAAAAGTGCTATAAAAGTACTCTATGGTATTATAATAGCGAATATATACTCAAAAAACTGGTCTGTTTCATTTGATGCTTAAATTATGAAGATTTATCTTAGTTTTGATGTTGATGACTATAATGCAGCTCTTCCCTAAAAGAGGTCTGATCAAGCACGGACACTTAAGGCCCTAGCTGTAGCTATTTTTCGCAGCTGTTTTCTTGAATAAGGTCGCCCAAAGCAACTCTAGCAATTAAACACCATTAGGAGATTCTAGACTTCTACTTTCAGTTCTCCAATACAGGTCAAACATGTTATAACATATTTATCTTTTCAACTCCTTTAAATTCTAGAACTATATAGAATACACACATGATATTGCATTTTTCTTCTTCCTAACTTCCACCCGGCTCGGTTGGGCGATGGCATCCACTAATGGCATATATTATGCCGTTATGCACTAAGTTATCACCCTCCATCGGCATCATTACAATTTGTTCGATATACCTTCATGTTTTTTGTAGTCCTCAGCAGTACTGGGGTGGGGTGGTCACAAAAATTTTCCCACCAATGCTTTATGGGTTGTCCTCTTGGGCAAGAGGTATTGATTCTACCTCAACACTAGGAAAGGAGAAGAGGAAGGAAATTATTGCCGCTTGCGATGTGAAAATGCGTGAAAATGTCGCTTGCGTGATTTGTCTTATGGCAAAAAATACGAAATTCCACAATTATGTAGACAGGAGCTTGAAATTTTCGCTGTAGGGTTCTCTGATACGCCGAATGCGATGGTGTGATTTTCGTTAAGATTCTATGACTTTTAGGGGGCTTTCCCCCTATTTTCCAAAATCAGGCAAATTTTCTCAGGCTCGTAACTTTCGATGACAAAGACAAAATTTGATGAAACTTATATATTTAAAAGCAACATGAAAATCTGATTCTTTTGATGTATATTTTAGCATCAAAATTCCGTTTTTTAAAGTTTCGTTTACTGTAAAGTTTTCGTTTACGGTATAGCACGTTACCACGAACTGTTTGATTATAATTTACGGTTTTAAGCGGCAATATTTATTTCTTTTCATTTGTAAAAGATCTTTAAACTTATAGCCTAAAATTAGTTCTTTTAGAAGTTTTGATTGATTTTGTAAATATGCATGGAAGTAAGAGAGCAATTAAAAAAAGGTATATCAGAAGACGAATATGAGAAACATGCATATTGATATTCTGGTGAGAAAAAACTAATACTATCACTTGTTCCCTCCTTCCCTTTCAAGGAATTTCCTCAAGGCAAATTCCTTGAGGGGAAAATTTCCCCCATAAGGAAGCTTTCTCGAAGATGATATGTGGGTCTTCCACATGGAAGATATAGGGGCGCGTGGAAAATGTTGTGAAAACAACGGGATTTTGGAAGAAGTCAGTGCTACCAGACTTAATAACAATTTGCACTAAATGGTGGAAAGAATGCGAGGGGAGGGTTTGGACAACTTGATTCGTGCTGGTCCATAAAGTACACCTCACATGACTTTCGAAGAAAACAAATTCAAAGGTGAACAATTTCCAGATAAAGTTTACCTTAGTGAGAGGGGGGGGGTCAATGGCTGTCACCTTTTGTAAAAGCACAACTGAATATATTTTACAAGCTATAAGCGCCAATTTTTTACTGCTGCTAACATAAACATGCTGCCCATCTCTTAAAGTGACACAAGGTAAATTATCTTCGAATCCTGAACTATCGACAGAAAAATAAAATCATATGTTCCAAAGTTGTCAATATATTTTATTAAAATAAAAGCAACCCCATTATCTCCTGTTTGAAGGGCCTTGCATTGCAAGTGTTTACCACGGGTGCCAATGGGGGAGAGGGTCAGTTGCCCCTGGATTTTTCCGGGGATTTAAATTTTTATATTTACATTGAAAAATACTTTTTTTGGTATTTTCATTGGGAGAAAGAAACGTTAAAAAAATTACCCCCTCCCCATTGACCTCTCTCCCTAAATATTCGTGTGCTGGCGTCACTGGTGTTTACTATATGATGAATAACTATTCCAGCTGGTTGTTGAAGAGAGCCTTGTCGGCAACCTCCATGAATTTCGATCTGCAGTCATATTGAGGGTAGTTGGAAAAAGTTTGACTCTTTGCCACTATTCTGCTTTTTAAAACAATTAAAAGCTTTAGCGTAAAGAGCGAAGGATTGCGGAGGGGACAACCCATTTCATATACGGAGTAATTTCTGTTCGTTTTAAGTTTTAATGTCGCTCCTTACTTTCAGTTAAAAAAACTAGTTTTTTTTATGTAATACAAGCAGGAAATAAAACTAGAAAAATACACTGGACGTACAGGACAAACGAGGGCATACATTGGACCCATCATAAGTCTATTTTATTTCCTGAAAGACATGACCTTGAAAACGCGTTTGATAAATCTCACTGATGAGTTAATCTGAGGGAAACCCGATCCAAAATATTGATTATTCAAAGGACCGGCCAGCACTAATTGCTATTTGTCTGTGAATTAGAATAACCTAATAAATTACTATATTGTATGCTAGTATTCTGTCTTTTTATTCCTGTAACTCTAAATGGAATTGATCAGATCCTTGATTGTTTTTATTCATCAAATTTCTGACATTTACTTTACTGCACAATACTAAGGACTTGGAGCTTAAAAGATTCTTCAATTAGTCACTTTTATACAGAAATTACATATCAGGTTAACCTCTTGGTTTACCATTCAAAAAATGTGATTTTTTACATTCAAACGATTCTCCAGAAGGTGATGCTTGGTTGTATTTATTAGATATTTAGAAATCAAAGCATTCAAATAGAAATTTACTTTATTAACAAAATTATTAATTACGAATTTCAATTTGCAATAAATAATTATTACAATATATTATACGAATTATTTCTCATAATAAAACATCCTCGAACAAGAAAATGGCCGGTCTAAAATTGGCAAATTTGGCTTTAAAATCAATAAAATATTTCATATCTATATTATACGAATTATTTCTCATAATAAAACATCCTTGAACAAGAAAATGGCTGGTCTAAAATTGGCAAATTTGGCTTTAAAATCTAAAAAAATATTTCAAATCTTGCTAATAAGCGCCTTTTTCGTCTCATGTTAAACCTTTCGATGTAAAAAGTTTGATGAAAATTACAGTGTTTGTCTATGCGAACTATTTATTTATTTAACTACTTACGTGGCATTGCTGTAGAGGGAAAAGTGACCCACTCAAAAAGTGAAGTTAGGTCAATCCTAATGGAAAATATAAAAGTATGATGAAAATATAATACTTTCGAAATAAATTTGCGCTATATATTTTCACAGTATGGGGGATGTTGGAGGTAAAGTATAGTGGATCTGCAAACAACATGTGCAAGCTACAATTATTCTGCATATTATGATGTAAGAACTGTTTTCTAACTTCATGCTGTCCAAACTCTTTACCCCCCCCCCAAATATACAAATAAATAGCTCCATTTTACAAGTCTAATGTACTTTGTCACCACACCCTTGTTTTTCACTGAGCGTAAGCTAATTATTTCTTAATACAGACAGATGAAAAACCCATTTTAGGTTTGTTCTTGAGTTTTACGTATCATAATTCTTGAGTTGGGTCAATTTAACAGAGAAATAACAATAATATTCATTCACCGATACTATAAAATACAATTAGACTTTTTCAATTAGACTTTAAAATTAGACTTTTCATCCAATTCTGTGAGAACGAATCATGGGCGGCCATAGACTAAACCTTATGGGCGCGAGAGAGGGGGGGGGGTCTTACCAGGTCTAGTCTGCATTCCCAATGCTTTATAATATAAACCTCAAAACAAAAATATACAAATATAAGGCAGCATCATTCAACCAGGGGGAGGGCTGGCTCCAGGTTCTGGAGCCCCCCTGCTCATCCTCACAGGCACCCTTGGAAGGACTGCTCAAACACAAGAGCCATTTAATTTTACCAGAAAAGTTATAATTTTTTGAATATATTGATTAAATGAATACACCCTCCTCATCTGCATATAGGACAAATATGAAGGCAATCATTGAAGAATAAGAAGGGCTCATTGATTGAAAATTGAAAGTTCTAGTTCTTTTTAAAAGCAAAAGGGATCAGAAGGCAATTAGAACCCCCCCCCAAAAAAAAAATCTAACACCATCTTATCCCAAACCCATCCAATAAAATTTTTGTGACAGCCACTTTGTTTAAAAATAGGTCATACATCAGATAATAAAAGTTCCGGGGTTGACAAAAACCCACGGCCCAGGGACAGGTATTGTAAGCTATACCCTTGGGGCATATATGGTTCTTATAGAAGGGATGCTCGTACAAACAATAGAGACGGCTCATTTGATTCGAAACTGAAACTTTTAGTTCACTTTCAAAGACCCAAAAGAGATCAGAGGGAAACTAGCCCCCCACGCCCTTTTTCCCCAAATACACAAGATAAAAATATTGAGATATACATTTTGTTAAAACTAGTTCAAACATCAGATAATAAAACTCCGTGGTCGAATACCCCTCCCCCCACCCCCAAGGGCTAGGGGCATACGCAGTAAGTTATGCCGTGGGGGCATACATGGTTCTTATAGAAGATGTTCATACAAACAATAGAGAGGGCTCATTTGATTGGAAACTTAAGGTTCTAGTTCACTTTTAAGAGTCAAAAGAGACCGAAGGGCAGCTACTCCCCCCATCACACCATTTTCCCCAAACTGGCCCAATAATTTTTTTAGATAGCCACTGTGTTAAAAATAGTTCAAAAATCAGATAAAAGAGACTCTGGAGTCGACACAAGCCCCAGAGCTCGGAAACAAGTGTTTTAAGTTATGCCCTGAGGGCATATAAGGTTTTAACGCAAAGGAAGGTCGTATAAGCTTCAGAATGGCCCATCTGATTGGAAATTGAAAGTTCTAGTTACCCTTTTATGAGTCAAAAGGGATCGGAGGGCGTCTATCCCCCCTAACAAATACAAGCCCTCTTTTCCGCAAATGCATCCGATCAAAATTTTAAGATTGAAACTTTGTTTAAAATAGTCCTGATAACAAAAGTTCGGGGTCAACATCCCCACCTCCTATAGCCCAGGGGAAGAGTTTTAACTTATAACCCTGGGGCATATAATGTTCCTATGGAAGAAGTGGTCGCATAAACCTCGGAGGACACTCAAATAATTAGAAATTCAAAATCCTAATTCCCTTTTTAAGAGTCAAAAGTGATCCGATTGCAACAAGCCCCCCCCCCCTGCGAACCTTTTTTTCGTCAAATGTGTTTGATTGAATTTTATATAGCCATTTTGCTCAAAATAGACCAAAGATCATATAACAAAGACTCCAGGGATAGCACAGCAAACCAAACCTGGGGGCAAGTGTTAGAAATTTTGTCCTGGGGGGCATAAAAAGTTCTTAGGGAAGGGATGGTAGCATAAACTTCGATTGTAAATGGGAAGTTTTAGTGCCCTTTTTAAGAGTCAAAAGTAGTCGGAGGGCAACTTGTCCCCCCCAAGACCTCTTTTTCCCTAAGTGCACCTGCTCAAAATTTTGCGATAGCCATTTTGTTCAAACTAGTTTAAAGATCAAATAAAAAAATAGAGGTCAACACAGCCCCACCAGAGCCCGGGAGTAGTTTTGTAAGTTTTGACCTGGGGCAAAGGGTTTGTTGTAAGGTGAAGTCGTATAAAATCAGAGGCGGCTCATTTGATTGGAAATTTGAATTTCTGTGTACCCTTTTAAGATTCATCAAAAGTGTTTGGCAGGCAGACACTCTCCCCCCCCCCCCAGCTTCTTTTCCAAAAATGTATCCGATCAAAAGTTTAATACAGCCATTTTGTTCCAAATATTCCAATTATCAATGACAGAACTTCGAGTTCCACATAACCACCACCCCTCAAAACCCAGGGGGAAGGGTTGTAACTTATGCTCTGGAGGCATTTAAAGTTCTTACGGAAAGGTAGTCGTATAAACTACGGAGGGGACTCAAATGACTAGAAATTGAAAGTTCTAGTTCCCTTTTTAAGATGAAAAGTGATCCGATAGCAACTAGCCTCCCCTCACCACAAATCCAATAAATTTTGGGAAGGTCATTATTTTCGAAAAAGTCAAGTGGTGAAGCAATAAAAATAGTTATTCTTTGGGGGGTTGACAAAAACCTCCTACAGCCCCAGGGCAAGGGCTGTAAGTTATACAAGCTGTCTATTGTTTATATATAAGGTTTTTATCGAAGGGGTATTCTTATAGATTTTGGAAAAGCTTCTTTTGATTAAATTGAGAGTTTTGGATCCATTCTTAAAGTAAAGAGTAATCAAACAGTAGGCAGCCCCCCCAAGCCTTTTTTCTAAATGCTTTCAATCAAAATTGTATGTTAGCTATTTTCTTCAAAATCGTCCAAATGTCAAATAGCTATGGTTCGGGTTTGGAACCCCCCTCCCCCAGGTCTGGGAAAAGGCCTTTAAGTTATACTAGCAGCTTGTTGTCAATATATAAAGCTTCTATGGAGGGTGTGGTCGTATAAACTTTGGATGAAGTTCGTTCGATTGGAAATCGAAATTTTTTATGCCCTTTTTAAGAATCAAAACGATGTAAAAGTATCAAGCCCCCCTCCCTTGTGTTTATCCCCCCAAATACATCTAACAAAAAATTTGAAATAGCCATTTTGTTTAACATAGTCCTAAATTCAAATTGCTATAACTTAGTGGTTGAGAAATCCTCCATAGCCCCCAGTGAAAGGATTATAACTTATGTAAGTTGGCCATTATTAGAATACAAGTTTTTTTGTAGAAGGGGTGGTCGTATTAACTTTGGAGGGAGCTCATTTAAATGAAAGTTTTTTTTAAGAGTCAGAAGTGATCAATGGGCAATCAGCCCACGTCCCACTTTCCCAAAGCGCATCTGGTAAAAATTTTAAGATAGCCATTTTGTTCTAAATAGTTCAAAAGTCAAATAAGTTTGCTTCCAGATTTGAACCCCACCTCCCAACCCCCGTGAAAATGGCTCTGAGTTAGAGAAATTACTTGTTGTTACTTTGATACTTTGTTTACTTTGATATCTTGTTTACTTATATGCTTTCTTTACTTTGATTAAATAAAAAAAACAAGGTTTTTTAACTGAAAGTAAGGAGCGACATCAAAACTTAAAACAAACAGAAATTACTCAATGCATGAAAGGGGCTATTCCCTCCTCAATGGCCCGCTGTTTACGCTAAAGTTTGACTCTTTCTCTCAATTCTACTTTATAAAACAGTAAATAACTTTACAAATTTTTTTTATTAAAGTTTGATGTTAAAAAAGTGATTTTTAAATAGGACATTTTATTTAAACTTGAAACTTTTTGCAATTAAAAACAAACAAAAATTAAATCAAAAACTTTCCGGAAAAGAAGCTTTTCAAAGAAAATTCAAGGCCATATTCGTTTCCAGGGAAGCGCCAATGACGGAGTAGGCTTTAGAGTTTTACAGTTATGGAAGGGTGCAATATCCAAATTCTTGTTTGTAATGAAACTACATTTGTCGTGAACAGTCTTGAAAAGAACTAATAAAATTAAAGTGAATATTTGATGTATAATGACAATTTTTGCTGAAAGCTCATTACTTCAAAATTTAATTCTACTCTGGTTCTTATGTTTATTTTCAATGTAGTAATAAGTACAGAAGAAAATATTTATAATATAATTCGTTTTCAGTAAAAGCACCAGTGATTTAGACTTTTATCAAATAAATAAAAAAAACTCAAGAAGTTGAGTTGCTTTAATGTTCTCAAAGAACTCTTATAGCTTCTTTTCCCTATGTGGATCAGTAGCGACAATTGTATTTACTATTACTGGTGGTGGTTTTATTTGCTTTTAGTTTAGTGGTTTTTCTTTTTATCTTGTGCTGATTAGTCTTTTCTCTCTGCTGGCCGCAGTCTCGTTCGAGATTTTTTGTTGTTGTGGAGTTTTATCTCTCTTTGTTGTTTGTTGTCATGTCTGCCAGTAGGGCTTAAGAACTTTCATTATATTAGTACCTACTTATGTTTGTTTTCTATGATTGTTTTTTAATATCTGTTCGTTTTAGGTATCGTTTATTCTTTAATAGTAATTTTTTGTAATTTATTTAGTTACATTAGTAATTGTTAAACTTTTTTTCTATGATTGTTTGTTTAATTTCTTTTCGTTTTGTTATTCATTTATTCCTTAATAATAATTTCTTGCGTTTCTAGTTTGAATTTTAAAAGGTATTCGATTTATGGCCTTTACTTTTCTTTCACAATATGTATCTACATTTCTACATTTTTTAAACAAAATATGTATATTTTTCAGTCAATTTAGAAATTTTGTATTTAAGCATAAGCGGTGCCAACCCATTTTCATTCTCATCCCATTTTCTATCAATTCTATCATGGTGCAATAGGAGACCGAATTTCACTTGTGGAGAGAATTATAGGCATAAAAACAATATTCAGTATAACCCCCCATCAGAAATGTATACCCACCATACCCTGAATTACAAAAAAAAACTTTTGTGTAATTTTGTATAGAATTCGTTTTTTTAAACAAAGATGTAAAAGGCAAGGTAATTTTCAAACTCTAGGAGTCAAACTCTTCCTTCTTATTGGTATTCCTGGCAATTTTTAATTTATTTTAAGCCAAGAGAAAAATATTTATGCCAGGAGAAAAATAAAGAGAGAGATAATTGTATAAAGAAAAAAAAATCTAAAACGTGCTTTATTAGCAAATAGTTAATAAAAGTGAAAGCTTTTTGATATTAGTTATTATATTACAGCTTAGATGGGAGGTGATGAGAAAGGATACCTCAGTCAAAGCTGAAAATATGTTTACTCAATTAAAAGATTAAAGATTAGGATAAAAATATATGTAAAAGATTTTCAATAAGGCATTAGACTTTACAGTCCCCTACTGGTGGTGTTGGTTTCCTTTTTATGTAAATTTCGGTGCTGATCTAGTTCAAGTAAATTTCTCCCGTGGAAAAATGAACCCCGGCAGAAAAAACCCCATCAGTAAGCTTCCCTCAGAAAATTTCTTCCCTGGGGGAAGTACCCCAAGTATTGATTAAGAGCATATTTCTAATTTCTAAGTCTTTGAAAAAGAAATTCCTCGTGGACAATTCTCCCCCTAAAAATTCCGTCTTCTGAAAAGTCTCAAATCCCACCTACGGCAGAAAATTGCTATAATGGGAAAAGAACTGGCAGAGCTGTTGCGCAGGTGAACGGCCTTCAGAGTTCACAAACATAGACTATACTACCTACTTCTGTTCACATTACTCGTTACGCTTTGCATCTTAGACTTTTTCGTCGTTTTTTTTTTTACATTAAATTGCTGTCTTCACTGACTTTTCTGCTAACAACATTCTATCTTCACCGACTTTCTACTAGAAAAAATGACCTCTATACTGGCTGTTACTATTAGAAGAGAAAGAAAACCGAAGGAATGGATAAAGAAAGTGAATGAAAATGTCTTATACAAAATTATCATAGATAGTACTCTACGTCACCAACGAAATTGAGACATGGTACAATTTTTAGCAACGAAGATTACGCTGCCTTTCCTTAATAAGCAAACAAAAATTAGAAACAATAGGGAATTTTTCTCAAGACAATGGAATTCAATTTAGTTAATATTTCGGCCTGGTTGAATTTCATTGAAATAAGAATACTAGAGCTGTTTTAAAAGATATTTTTAAAGTATTTTTAGTTTTAATGTTCGCATTTTAATGTGAGTTTATATATATATATATATATATATATATATATATATATATATATATATATATATATATATGGTTTTGTGCTGAAGACGGCCCTTCTAAAAATTGCCGAAATGTTCACTGATTTGAATTCCACTGTCTTGAGGAAAGTTTCCCTACGGTTTCTAAGCATTGTTTTTGTTTGGTAAATTTTTTTTTTCTTGAAAATGTTTTATTGGAAATTTTCTTAGATAGTACTAAACGATACCGATGATCCGTTTTTTGTTTTTTCTTTTGTACATTTTTTGTGCCATTTGTGGTACATTCTTCTTTGAAGGGTTAGGCGACGCTGCTACAGTGGTTCAACACATCCATTTTGGTACATCTCACCTCTTCTAATAGTTGTCAGGTTTTTGGCAGAACGTATAGATATTGCCCAAATTGGCTCAATACCAAAAATAGCCAAAGTTAATATAACTATGTTATATCCATTATAGTACTATGGGTAAAACGAGGAACAAATACAAGCGGTATATTAGATAACCTGCACATAAGTGTTGGGCGCACAATACCGAGGGTTACAAACACTGAGTGATAATCGTTTTAAGTTTCAATGTCGCTTTACTTTCAGTTAAAAAAACTAGTTTTTTTATGTAATTCCTGAACGTTTTTGAATTAATGCATGTTTGATTTTGGCTCTCCACACATAAATTATTAAAATGAAATTTGCATATTAATTCCTTTTTTGGCTAAATGGCTTTCTCTTAGTTTTGATCAGATGATTTTGAGAAATAAAGGGTGGGGAAAGCCTATTTGCCCGCAATTTGTCGGTTACATAAAAAGGCAACTATAAATTTGAATTTTTAACGAATGTTTTTATTAGTAAAAGATATACGTAACTTAAGAATTAGCTTACATAACAAACTTTTATATTCTTAAATTTTTATTATGTATATGAGGGCATTTGTACCCTCGTTAATACCTCGCTCTTTGCACTAAATCGTAAGTTTTGTCCCAATTCTTTAAGAATGACCCCTGAATCTGAAAGGCCGTAGAATAAATAGTTGAAATTACTAAAAATACTATACCATAAAGAGCGAGGTATTTATCTCCTCCTAAATACCTCGCTCTTTATGCTAAAGTATTTTTAGAACCCCTCATATGCGTAATAATCTCTGTTCGTTTTAAGTTTCAATGTTACTCCTTATTTTCAATTGAAAAAAAATTTCCATGTTTACTTTTTCATTGTTTTTGTTTATAGTAATTTTTGAAAATCCTGCGCCCTTTTCATTGAATTTCTGTTCCCCCATGACATATTTCTCCAAGGAAAGATCCTCCCACATAGCTCCCTCCCCTCAACCCCACCCCCAAAACCAAAAAAAATCCCCTGAAAACGCTGTGCACTTCCCAGTAACCATTGTTATATATAAACACTGGCCGAAGTTTGTAACTTGCAGCCCCTCCCCCAGGGACTGTGGGGGAGTAAGTCATTCCCAAATACATAGTTATTATGGTTTTTGTCTATGCGGAACAAAATGGCTATCTCAAAATTTTGATTCGTTGACTTTGGAGAAAAAATGAGCGTGGGAGGGGGCCTAGGTACCCTCCAATTTTTTTGGTCACTTAAAAGGGCACTAGAACTTTTCATTTCCGTTAGAATGAGCCTTCTTGCAACATTCTAGGACCACTTGGTCGATACGATGACCCCTGGGGAATAAAAAAAAAAGAAAAAAAAAAAAAAAACACGCACCTGTGATTTGTCTTCTGGCAAAAAATACGAAATTCCACATTTTTGGAGATAGGAGCTTGAAACTTGTACAAGAGGTTTCTCTGATACGCTGAATCTGATGGTGTGATTTTCGTTAAGATTGTAGGACTTTTAGGAGTTGTTTCCGCCTATTTTTTAAAATAAGGCAAATTTTCTCAGGCTCGTAACTTTTGATGGGTAGGACTAAACTTGATTAAACTTATATATTTAAAATCAGCATTAAAATGCGATTCTTTTGATATAGCTCTTGATATCAAAACCCCATTTTTTAGAGTTTTCGTTGCTAGCCGGGTCGCTCCTTACTAAAGTTCGTTACCACGAACTGTTTGAAAGCTTTTAATTGTTTTAAAAAGTAGAATTGTGGAAAAGTCTAACTTTAGCGTAAAGAGTGAGGGATTGCGGAGGGGACAACTCATTTCATATACGGATCCTCCCACATAGCCCCCTCCCCTCAAATCAACCCCCGAACCAAAAAAATCCCCCTGAAAACGCCTGTACACTTCCCAATAACCATTACTGTATGTAAACACTGGTCAAAGCTTGTAACTTGCAGCCCCTCCCCCAGGGACTTTGGAGGAGTAACTCATTCCTAAAGACATAGTTATTATGGTTTTCGACTATGCGGAACAAAATGGCTATCTCAAAATTTTGACCCGTTGACTTTGGTAAAAAATGAGTGTGGGAAGGGGCCTAGATGCCCTCCAATTTTTTGGTCACTTAAAAAGGGCACTAGAAATTTTCATTTCAGTTAAAATGGGCCCTCTTGAGACATTCTTGGACCACTTAGTCAACACGATGACCCCTGGGGAAAAGGAAAAAAAACAAACAAAAAAGCAAACAAATAAACACGCACCAGTGATTTGTCTTCTGGAAAAAATACGAAATTCTACATTTTTGTAGATAGGAGCTTGAAATTTTTGCTGATGGGTTCTCTGATATGCCGAATGTGATGGTGTGATTTTGTTAAGATTCTATGACTCTTAGGGGATGTTTCCCCCTATTTTCCAAAATTTAGGGAAATTTTCTCAGGCTCGTAACTTTTGATGACAAAGAATAAATTTGGTGAAACTTATATATTTAAAATCAGCATGAAAATTCAATTCTGTTGATGTATCTTTTAGTATCAAAATTCTGTTTTTTAGAGTTTCGCTTACTACTGAGCCGGGTCGCTCCTTACTACAGTTCGTTACCACGAACTGTTTGACTATAGCTAACAGGTGAAGACGACTAAAGTGAATTAACTAATTATAGATGAAAAAACTTCCACTCTCGAATCTTAAAACTCAGTGAAAAGTCTTAAAAATTCGGGGAGTTTTCGGGGACAAGTCACTAGATACGTGGAATTTTCAGGGAAAAACAAAATGAAATTTTGTTGCGAAAATTTGGGAGGCCAGAATAGGTTTTAGCTTCGTTTTCCATTTCAAATAGGGCTTGGATCCGCCTAGTAAATCATAGTTGACTTTAAGAGAGTAAGTTTTAGAGCCAGCACGCGATTGGAACCCATAGGTGAAAATGCTTATTGCGTTAAATACTTCAAAATTATTTTTAAACTAAAAAACAGGCTGAATTTCACTCTGAAACTCCATTGATTTACGTTTTATATTGTCTTTATTGCTTTATTCTCTTGAACCGAAAACGAGACTTTTATGTCTCTTATTTTCAGAAAGATGATAAAAATAAAGCATAGAGAGGCAATAGCCGCATACAGGGCAATACCACATGCAATGATTTCTCCAATTATTGAATATTCTTCGGCAAGCAGACATGAACTTACACCAGGAAATGTGTAAAAATTTACCTGAAAGTAAGGGGCGGCATTAAAATTAAAACGAATACAAACGATAACGTAGTAAGGTGGACTACCCCTCTAAACACCAGACTATTCACGCTGAAGTTTTTTAGTACTTTAGCTTCTCATTGCTCTATTTAAACAACAAACCAGTTTCAAGAGTATTTCTTTCAGAGTCAGGACTAAATTCAAGCAGAAGCGCAAAAACAGAAGTGTTGAAGCGGGCGGGAGGGGGGCAACCCCGGTAATAGATTAATATATTTTTTTCGTTTTAATGTTGCTCCTTAGGCGTGCTTTCAGATGAAAAAAAAAGAATTTATTATTTTATTTCAAATGGTTTTTTTTTAAATGTCAGAAAATGCGGCTCCACCTCCGTGGAAAATCACTCCTCTCCCCGGAAATATCTTTTAGACAATTCAGTCCTGTCAAAAATTTATCCCTGACAATTACCCTTAAAATCCCCAAGCGTAGGATTGGGTCAACAGAGATAAAGTTAAAACAAGTAAAAACACATGTTTAGGAAATCTGGCAAATTACCCCAGTGTACAATTCCCCCTCAAAATTTCATCCCTGAAAACCTCCTTCCCCATGGAATGTTCTCCCTGCGGAAAATACGTGCATTGTTCTTCGGAATGGCAACATTTTTCTTGTGGGTTTCCAACATAGAATGGTTCGTGAAACTATTATTTCCCTTATGGTAGCTCAGTTCAGCATTACACCATTAGCAAATTACCGAATCACCACTTGCTTTCTTTATGAGCTAGTCTTTGAACATGTCTTTAGATTCCCGGGATTGTAAGTATATCTGAAAATATTTGTCACTTGCCCTAAAATTTTTCTTTTTCGAACTGCTAGACACGAGAGACCCATTCGCAAACGAGCAGTCACTATCATCGTTAAAAGAAATTTCTAGTTCATCGTAACTGCCCTTTCATGAAAATAATGTAAGGCTGAGATTTGTATCTTTCAAACAGTTCGTGGTAACGAACTGTAGTAAGGAGCGACCCGGCTCAATAGTAACCAAAACTCTAAAAAATTGAATTTTGATATCAATAGCTACATAAAAAGAATCGCATTTTAATGCTGGTTTCAAATATATAAGTTTCATCAAGTTTAGTCTTACCCATAAAAAGTTACGAGCCTGAGAAAATTTGCCTTATTTAGGAAAATATGGGGAAACACCCCCTAAAAGTCGTAGGATCTTAACGAAATGAATCTTAATCTTAACGAAAATCTTAACTAGAATCTTAACGAAAATGACACCATCAGATTCACTGTATCAGAGAACCCTACTGTAGAAGTTTCAAGCTCCTATCTACAAAAATGTGGAATTTTGTATTTTTTGCCAGAAGACAAATCACGGGTGCGTGTTTATTTGTTTTTTTTTTGTTTGTTTTTTTTTTTGTTTTTTTTTTTACCAGGGGTCATCGTATCGACCAAGTGGTCCTAGAATGTCGCAAGAGGGCTCATTCTAACGGAAATGATAAGTTCTAGTGCCCTTTTTAAGTGACCAGAAACATTGGAGGGCATCTAGGCCCCCTCCCACGCTCATTTTTTCTCAAAGTCAACGGATCAAAATTTTGAGATAGCCATTTTGTTCAACATAGTCAAAAACTATACTAACTATGTCTTTGGGGATGTCTTACTCCCCCACAATTCCCTGGGGGAGGGGCTGCAAGTTACAAACTTTGACCAGTGTTTACATATAGTAATGGTTTTTGGGAAGTGTACAGACGTTTTCAGGGGGATTTTATTCTGTTTGGGGGTGGGGCTGAGGAGAGGGAGCTATGTTGGAGGATCTTTCCTTGGAGGAAACTGTCATGGGGGATGAAAAATTCAATGAAAAGGGCGCAGGATTCTCTAGCATTACTATAAGAAAATGTTGAAAAATGAATATGAAAACTTTTTTTCAAATGAAAGGAAGAAGTAGCATTGAAAATTAAAACGAAGAGAGATTATTACGCATATGAGGGGTTCTAAAAATACTTTAGCATAAAGAGCGAGGTATTTAGGAGAAGATAAATACCTTGCTCTTTATGCTAAAGTATTTTTAGTAATTTCAACTATTTATTCTACGGCCTTTCTGATTCAGGGGTCATTCTTAAAGAATTGGGAAAAAAGTTAAGATTTAGTGTAATGAGCGAGGTATTAACGAGGGTACAAACCCCCTCGTATACATAATAAAAATATAAGGCTATGGAAGTTTGTTACGTAAGTTAATTCTTAAGTTACATATATTTTTTACTAATAAAAACGTTCGTTAAAAAAAAAAGTTCTAGTAGCCTTTTTAAGTAACCGAAAAATTTGAGGGCAACTAGGCCTCCTTCTCCACCCCTTATTTCTCAAAATCGTCTAGTCAAAACTAAGAGAAAGCCATTTATCCAAAAAAGAACTAATATACAAATTTCATTTTAATAATTTATGTCCGGAGAGCCAACGAACAGAAATTACTCCGTATATGAAATGGGTTGTCCCCTCCGCAATCCCTCGCTCTTTACGCTAAAGTTTGACTCTTTGCCACAATTCTACTTTTTAAAACAATTAAAAGCTTTAGCGTAAAGGGCAAGGGATTGCGGAGGGGACAACCCATTTCATATACGGAGTAATTTCTGTTCGTTTTAAGTTTTAATGTCGCTCTTTACTTTCGGCTAAAAAAATCAGTTTTTTTTTTATTTAATTTTAGATAAGGCTAAAGCTTTGCCTTTGTTTGAATCTGAAAGATCAGACAGTTCATGGTAACGAACCGTAGTAAGGAGCGACCAGGCTCAATAGTAACAAAACTCTAAAATCGGAATTTTGATACCAATAGGCTATATGCGTCATAAGAGTTTGATTTTGATTTAAAATATGTAAGTTTCATCAAGTTTAATGTTCCTCATTAAAAGTTAAGAGCCTGAAAAAAATTTGTCGAAAAAAGAGGGAAACCCCTCTAAAGTCATATAATCTTAGTGAAAATCACACCATCAAATTCAGCGTATCAGAGAACCCTAATACAGTGGTTTCAAGCTCTTATCTGCAACTATTTAAAGAATAAAAAAACTATTTTTTTTATCTGAAAGTAAGGAGCGACATTAAAACTTAAAATGAACAGAAATTATTTCTTATATGAAAGGGGTTGTATCCTCCTCAACTCCTCACTCTTTACGCTAAAGTTTGACTGTGTTTCACAACTCTTAACTCCTTTTTAAAGAAATAAAGAACTTTAGCGTAAAGAGGGAGGCGTTGAGGAGGAGGCAACCCCTTGCATATACGGAATAATTTCCGTTTGTTTTAAGTTTTATTGTCGCTCCTAACTTGCAGTTAAAAAAATTGTTTTTTTATTTAATATCTAAACATTTTTTAATTAATGCATGTTTTGATTTTGTGGTCAGGTGTGGCTGACCACACCTGAATAATCAAAATGAACATTTGCATATTGATTTTTTTGTTGAAATGGCCTTCAAATATTTTTGTTCGGACAATTTTGATAAAAAAGGGGCGTGGGAGGAAGCCTAGTTGCCCTCCAATTTTTTGTAACTTAAAAGGGTAACTAACTTTTTAGTTTTTTTACGAACGTTTTTTTTAGTAATAAATATACATAAATTACAAATAATTTACGTAACAAATTTCTATATTTGTTTATTTTTGTTAAATATATGAGTGGGTTTGACCCTCATCAGTACCTCGCTCTTTACACTAAAGCTTAAATTTTGTCCCAATTCTTTAAGAATGACAAAGGCCGTAGAATAAATAGTTGAAATTACTAAAAGTACTTTAGCGTAAAGAGCGAGGTATTTAGGAGGAAATGAAACCCTTATATGCGTAATAATATCCGTTGTTTTAAAGTTTTAATGCTGCTCCTTACTTTCAGTTGAAAAACTTTTTCATATTTATTTTTTATTGTTTTGTTTAAAATCCTGAGCCCCCTTCATGGAATTTCTCTTCCACCATGACAAATTCCACCAAGTAAAGATCCTTCCTCCTCTCAACCCCCCCAGCAACAAAAAATCCGCCTGAAAACGTCTATACACTTCCCAATAATCATTACTGTATGTAAACACTGGTCAAAGTTTGTAACTTGCAGCCCCTCCCTGGGAACTCTGGAGGAGTAAGCCGTCCTCAAAAAGATCTTATTATGTTTGTCGACTATGCTGAACAATATGGCTAACTCAAAACTTTGATCCATTGACTTTGGGGAAAAATTGAGCGTGGCAGCGGGCCTAGATGACCTCCAATTTTTCAGTCATTTAAAAAGGGCACTAGAACTTTTCATTTCCATTAGAATGAGCCCTCTCACGATATTCTAGGACCACTGTCACCCCTACTATTAATATGATCACCCCTGGGAAAAGGAAGAAAAAAAAACAAATAAACACGCACCCGTGATCGAACTTCTGGTGAAAGATACGAAGTTCCACATTTTTGTAGATAGCAGCTTAAAATCTCAACAGTGGTGTTTTCTGATAAAACGAATGCGATGGTGTGATTTTTGTCAAAATTCTATGACTTTTAGGCGGTCTTTCCTAATAGTCATCTATTTTCCAAAATAAGGCAAATTTTCTCAGGCTCGTATCTTTTCATGGGTAAGGTTAAAGTTGATGAAACGTGTTTATTTAAATTCGGCATAAAAATACAATTCTTTTAATGTATCTATTAGTATCGAAATTCAGTTTTTTAGACTTTCGTTTACTATTGAGCCGTCACTCCTGCCTACAGATCATTCCCACGAACTGTTTGAAAATATGAAGTTTTGTATTTTTGACAGAGGAAGATTACGGATGCCTTTTTATTTTTTTTTTCCCAAGGGTGATCGTATCGACCCAGAGATCCTAGAATATCGTAAGAGGGCTCATTCTAACTGAAATTAAGAGTTTTACTGTCTTTTTATTTGAACAAAAATTGGAGGGTAACTAGGCCCCCTCGCACGCTCATTTTTACCATTTTACCATTATACTCAGCATAGTCGAAATATCCAACAACTATCTCTTCGAGGACCACTTAATCCCCCAGAGTCCCCAGGAGAAAGGCTGCAAGTTATCAGCTTTCCCAATTGTTTAGATATTATGTTGGTTATTGGGAAGTATACTGACGTTTTCAGGGGGGATTTTTCGAGTGATGGTGGGGGAGATCGGGAAGAGGGAGCTAAGTGAGAGGATCTTTCAATGGAGGAATTTACCATGGGGGAAGTAAATAAAAGCTGGATTTTCAGCATTATTTGAAAGAAGGAGAAATCAAACAAAGTTTAATAATGAGCTTTTTAACTGAAAGTAAGGAGCAACATTCAATCTTAAAACAAACAAACTTACTGCACATATGAGGGTGTTTTTGTCCTCCTCAATACCTTGCTCTTTACGCTAAAGTATTTTTAGTAATTTCAAAAGAGCTATTTATTCTAATAAAACGATCTTTGTTATCCAGGGGCCACTCCTATGGAATTGGAACAAAATTTAAACTTTAGTGTAAAGAGTGAGGTATTTACGTGGGGCTGATCCCCCTCATATACGGAGTAATAAATATATGTAAGTTAATTCGTAAGTTACATATGTTTATTACTAATAACAACGTTCGTTAATAAAATTAAAAGGTCTAGTGGCCTTTTTAGGAAACAAAAAATTTGGAGGGCCACTAGGCCCTCCTTTTACCCCCATTAAAACTTTAGCGTAAAGAGCGGGACGTTGCTGAGGAAGCAGCCCCTGTCATATACGAAGTAATTTCTGTTCTTTTTCAGTTTTAATGTCGCTTCTTACTTTCAGTTAAAAAAACTTGTTTTTTTTTATTTATTTTCTGAACGTTTTGAATCAATGCATGTTTTGATTCTGGCTCTCCGCAGAGGAATAATTAAAACCAAATTTGCATTTTTTTTTTTTTTTTTTTGGCTAAATGACTTTCTCATAGTTTTGATCGAATGATTTTGAGAAAAAAAGAAGTGGGGGAGGAAGCCTAGTTGCCCTCCGATTTTTTTACTTAAAAAGGAAACTAGAACTTTTAATTTTTTGCGAATGTTTTTATTAGTAAAAGATATACGTAACTTATAAATTAGCTTACGTAACGAACTTTTGTATTCTCATGTTTTTATTACATATATGAGGGGGTTCACCCCCTCGTCAGTACCTCGCTCTTTGCA
This sequence comes from Artemia franciscana, assembly GCF_032884065.1. Taxonomy (NCBI): domain Eukaryota; kingdom Metazoa; phylum Arthropoda; class Branchiopoda; order Anostraca; family Artemiidae; genus Artemia; species Artemia franciscana. The sequence continues at coordinate 37,168,478 of NC_088879.1, read as the reverse complement.
CTAAAGCTTAAATTTTGTCCCAATTCAGTAAGAATGACCCCTGAATCACAAAAGCCGTAGAATAAATAGTTGAAATTACTAAAAATACTTTAGCGTAAAGAGGCGAAGTATTAAGAGGAGGTGAGCCCCTCATATGAATAATAATTTTTGCTCGTTTTAAGTTTTAATGCTGCTCCTTACTTCCAGTTGAAAAAACTTTTTCATATTTATTTTTTCATTGTGTTTTTTTTTAAATAATGCTAGAAAGTCCTGCGCTCCGTTCATGGAAATTTTCTTCCCCATTTCAAGTTCCTCGATGGAAAGCTCCCTAAACATATCCCCCAACATATCTCCCTCTTCTCAACCCCTCCCCCAACCAAAAAATCCCCCCTGAAAACCTCTGTGTGCTTCCCAATAACCATTACAATATGTAAGCACTGGTCAAAGTTTGTAACTTTTAACCCCTCCCACGGGGACTGTGGGGGAGTAAGTTGTCCCCAAAGACATAGTTATAAGGTTTTTTGACTACACCGAATAAAATGGCTATCGCAGAATTTTGATCCATTGACTTTGGGAAAATAATTAGCGTGTGAGGGGGCCTAGGTGCCTTCCAATTTTTTTGGTCACTTAAAAAGGGTCGTAGAACTTTTCATTTCCGTTAGAATGAGCCCTCTCGCAACATTCTAGGACCACTGGATCGATACGATCACCCCAGGGGAAAAAACAAAAACAAAAAACAAACAAACAAATAAACACGCATCCGTGATCTGCCTTCTGGCAAAAATACAAAATTCCACATTTTTGTATATAACAGCTTAAAACTTCTACAACAGAGTTCTCTGATACGCTGAATCTGATGTTGTGATTTTCGTTAAGATTCTATGACTTTTAGGGGGTGTTTCCCCCTATTTTCTAAAATAAGGCAAATTTTCTCAGGCTCGTAACTTTTGATGGGTATAACTGATCTTGATGAAACTGATCTAAGACTAAACTTGATGAAACTTATATATTTAAAATCAGCATTATAATACGATTCTTTTGATGTAGCAATTGGTATCAAAATTCTAATTTTTAGAGTTTTGGTTACTATCGAGCCGGGTCGCTCCTTACTACAGTTTGTTACCACGAACTGTTTGAAAAATACTGGCTTGTACGTGGTAAAAAGTTATAACTGTCTTGAAAGAATAAATAAATCCAAAGACTCACATAGGAAAGATCTAGAAGTAATATCTTGATTTCGTCACACTCTTGATGCTTACATCATCTGCAGAATCTTGTTTATTGAATAATTGATAATCTATAGCAAAGTGACAACACAGCTTTACCAGGAAAACTGAAGTCTAGCTTATCAATCAAACAGTTCGTGGTAACGAACTGTAGTAAGGAGCGACCCGGCTCAATAGTAACCAAAACTCTAAAAAATTCAATTTTTATATCAATAGCAACATCAAAAGAATCGCATTTCGATGCTGATTTTAAATATATAAGTTTCATCAAGTTTAGTCTTACCCATCAAAAGTTAAGAGCCTGAGAAGATTTGCCTTATTTAAGAGAATAGGGGGAAACATCCCCTTAAAATTCGTAGAATCTTAACAAAAATGACACCATCAGATTCAGCATATCAGAGAACCCTACTGTAGAAGTTTCAAGCTCCTATCTACAAAAATGTGGAATTTTGTATTTTTTGCCAGAAGACAAATCACGGGTGCGTGTTTATTTGTTTTTTTTTTCCCCCAGGGGTCATCATATCGACCAATTGGTCCTAGAATGTCGCAAGAGGGCTCATTCTAACGGAAATGAAAAGTGCTAGTGCCCTTTTTAAGTGACCAAAAAAATTGGAGGGCATCTAGGCCCCCTCCGACGCTCATTTTTTCCCAAAGTCAACGGATCAAAATTTTGAGATAGCCATTTTGTTCAGCATAGTCAAAAACCATAATAACTTTGTCTTTATGGATGACTTACTCCCCCACAATCCCTGGGGGAGGGGCTGCAAGCTAAAAACTTTGACCAGTGTTTACATATAGTAATGGTTATTGGGAAGTGTACAGACGTTTTCAGGGGGATTTTATTTTGTTTGGGGGTGGGTCTGAGGGGAGGGGGCTAAGTTGGAGGATCTTTCCTTGGAGGAATCTGTCATTGGGGAAGAAAAATTCAATGAAAAGGGCGCAGGATTTTCTAGCATTACTATAAGAAAACAATGAAAAATAAACATGAAAACGTTTTTTCAAATGAAAGGAAGGAGTAGCATTGAAACTTAAAACGAACAGAGATTATTACGCATATGAGGGATTCTAAGAATACTTTAGCATAAAGAGCGAGGTATTTAGGAGGAGATATATACCTCGCTCTTTATGCTAAAGTATTTTTAGTAATTTCAACTATTTATTCTACGGCCTTTCTGATTCAGGGGTCATTCTTAAAGAATTGGGACAAAACTTACGATTTAGTGTAAAGAGCGAGGTATTAACGAGGGTACAAACCCCCTCGTATACATATTAAAAATATAAGATTATGAAAGTTTGTTACGTAAGTTAATTCTTAAGTTACGTATATTTTTTACTAATAAAAACGTTCGTTAAAAATTAATAGTTCTAGTTGCCTTTTTAAGCAACCGAAAAATTGGAGGGCAACTAGGCCTCCTTCTCCACCCCTTATTTCTCAAAATCGTCTGATCAAAACTAAGAGAAAGCCATTTAGCCAAAAAAAAAATTAATATACAAATTTCATTTTAATAATTTATGTGCGGAGAGCCAAAACCAAACATGCATTAATTCAAAAACGTTCAGAAATTAAATTAAAAAAAACTTATTTATTTAGCTGAAAGTAAGGAGCGACATTAAAACTTGAAACGAACAGAAGTTACTCCGTATATGAAATGGGTTGTCCGCTCCGCAATCCCTCGCTCTTTACGCTAAAGTTTGACTCTTTGCCACAATTCTACTTTTTAAAACAATTAAAAGCTTTAGCGTAAAGGGCGAAGGATTGCGGAGGGGACAACCCATTTCATATACGGAGTAATTTCTGTTCGTTTTAAGTTTTAATGTCGCTCCTCACTTTCAGCTAAAAAAATTTGTTTTTTTTTATTTAATGAAAATATAGGACAGTAATCAGTATTTCTTTTGACACATGACGGGACTATGCCAGTAATTTCAGAAGAAAGAGTAAGTATTGATTCCAGCGCATTTTAAAAAGGAATTTCGAGTATTTACTCCTATAAGTTTGGTTGTAAGGTTTTGGCAGGTAAGAACTTTTTCTGTAGCTCTACACCTTTATATTAATAGTAACAACACTGTCGAAGTGATTTTGTTAAATATAAAAAATCACATATTGCTTATTACTTCCTCATTTAAGATCATATCCTGATTTCAAAAATCAAATCTGAATTTTTCGCTGTATAATTTTCACAGAACTTTTTTTTTCACAGAATTAGGTGTTTTGGAGTTTAAAAGCGTGAAATTGTAACTGTCTACAAAAAATTTCCTACTGTAACATTTTTGTCAAGGAAAAAAACTGAGAAATTACCTCAAACGCCCACAGCTTTGCTGCCACAATACTTACAATTTTTGTGTTGAGTTTTTGGTGTTGCGAACAATCTTCACGACATTTTAATATAGAATCCGAGGATACCTATTTAAATTTGATTAATTTTTGAATTTAGCTTAAGAATTTACACGAGGGAAGAAGTCCTCAGTCACTGACTTCTTCTAAAGGTCAAACCAGCCAAATTTCCCTAAGAAAAACCATAAAAAAAACTTTTTTTAAAAATACACTAAAAACTGGGGGACGGGAAGATTTCGAAAATTGTTTTGGTATCAGCGAAAAAAAAAATCTGTTTAGAACGCTCCATTTGTTTCCTCTGGATTAAATTTCCTCTGGCAAGTTCATCCCCATAAATTTCCTTACCACTGAAAATTCTCCCCGTGTAGGATAGCCCCTCCCAAGAAATGTCTGTATATATTCAAATAACAAATCATAATCGCAGCAGTAGCTACAAAATAGTAAAGAGCAAACCACAGCCCATAGTAACCAAAAGTTGAAAACGTGTAATTGGTCGGCCTTTCGAAAACTGTTTTGGTATCAGCAAAAAAAATTTGTTTAGAACGCTTCATTTGTTATTTGTAATTTAAAAAAAGGTTAACTTGTGCTAGTCAGTGTAGCTAATCTGCAATTTTAACCTTTGACCACTAGTCTATCATTAGAGTGGGAGGCTTTTCAAACACTCGATGGACTTAGATTGTAGGGTCTTGGAAAACTTTTTAGATGCCATTTTCCTGCATTCAACCCCATTTATTCATTAGAAACAAGTCAAAGGGGTCTCAGGTACGTTAAATATCTAATAATACCATCAAGTGTTTTTTTATTGTTCTTTTTATTTACTATAATTTAGGAATAGGGTTTTGTGTTGCCTTTTGAAAAATATCGGAAAAGTATTGAGCTATTAACACAAAATTTCTTGCTAATAATTTAAAAATCACCAATTACAGAAGACAGTTTAAATCTTGATCATGCCTTAAAAATTGAAAATCGGTCAAAAATGGCAATTATTTAATGCAGCGCCAAGGTTTCGAAAATGAAACACCACAGGGTTGAAAGCATTCCAAAATAAAGAGTACGGGATACTCTTTTTATGGTACGGGGTAGAAGATTTGGAAAGATGCCATTTCGTTTGGTTTTGAGAATCTTTTTTTTTTTTAGTTTTTGAAAGTCCATTCATTTTCGAATTAAAATCAACTTGATGGAAGCGGTGAAAAACTTGGAAGCCATGGCTAATTGGTGTTTGGCTAAGACAGATAGTCTCAGTGAGAGCCAAAACAAGACTGGAGGGACTGGAAGCACGACTGGAGTGACTATAACTATAAATTTGAATTTAATTTTTGAGTTTGTCAACTTGGGTAGAAGTGAGGTAAAACTTGAAAGCCATGGGTAATTGAAGTTAAGCTAAAACAGATAGTCTCAGTGCAGGGACGTATGCAGAAGAACCCTCCGAGCCTAGCACCCCCCAAATCTCATGATTTTTTTCATTTTCCCGTAATTTTCTGATACTTTTCAAAGAATAAGGGATAGTGCCTAATCACTGATCTAGACCGAATTTATCAACCGTTTTCGATTATTTTTCAGCTTGTAATTACCCGATTGGTTCACCAGGCTCGTATTAATCCATTTCCTGTACAACTTCTCACCCTTTGTCAGGTAATCTTTGAGCTAATTGTTATCTTTTAAAGATCATCTGTAAGTGGGTGGTCCTTCTCTAGGGGATGAAGTAGTCATTAAGCCCAGCCTTTTTTAAGTTCAAGGTCAAGGTTGCTACAAATGACACTTTCGTGCCACTTTTGGAACTTTTTTTCAAAGTGGCACTTTTAAGGAGACGTGACACTGTTGTGACACTTTTTAGCAAAAGTGACATTTTTTCAAGGTGGTTCTTTTTTACCAAAAAGAATTTTTTTCAAAAATAAAAACCGGAAGGAACGCTTTCAATGTAGAAGCATCGATATCCTTTTTATGGCACTTGGTATTAACCAAGTGAAAAATAGCGATCGCAAATTCTGTCGGTCTGTCGGTCCCGGTTTTGCTACTTTAGGCACTTCCAGGTAAGCTAGGACGATGAAATTTGGCAGGCGCATCAGGGACCGGACAATATTAACTTATCAATAGTCTTTTTTCCCGATTTGACCATCTGTGGCGGGAGTGGGGGGCTGGTTAACTAAAAAAAATAGAAAAAATGAAGTGTTTTGAGCTTACGAACGGGTGATGGGATCTTAATGGAATTTGATGTTTGGAAGGATTTCGTGTCTCAGAGCTCTTATTTCAAATCTTGGCCAGATCCGGTGACATTGGGGGGAATTGGAGGGGGGAACCTAAAATCTTGGAAAACGCTTAGAGTGGAGGGATCGGGATAAAACATGGTGGGAAAAATAAGCAGAAGTCCTAGATGCGTGATTGACAAAATTGGAACGGATCTTACTTTAAATCCCGACCGGATCCAGAGTCATTAAGGGGAGGACAAATGAGGAAAAATGATTAGAAAAAATGAGGTATTTGTAACTTTCGAACGGATAATCAGATCTTAATGAAATTCGATCTTTAGAAGGATCTTTTGCTTTAGAGCTCTTATTTTAAATCCCCACCAGATCTGGTGACAGTGGGGGAGTTGGAGGGGGAAACCGGAATTCTTGGAAAACGTGAAAATTGTGGTATCTTTATTTTAAGAAAGGTGATTGGATCTTAATGAAACTTGATATATAGAAGCATCTTATGTCTCAGATGTTCCATTTTCAATTCGAACCGGATCCGGGAACATGGGGGGCTGGAGGGGAGAATCGGAAATCTTGAAAAACGCTTAGAGTGGAGAGATCGGGATGAAACTTGATGGAAAGAATAAGCACAATTTATAGATACGTGATTAATTAGAACGGATCTGTTTACTTTGGAGGAGCTGTGGGATTTTGATTTGAAAAAAAAATTGAGAAATTTTCAAACAGTTCGTGGTAACGAACTGTAGTAAGGAGCGACCCGGCTCAATAGAAACCAAAACTCTAAAAAATGGAATTTTGATGCCAATAGCTGCATCAAAAGAATCGCATTTTAATGTTGATTTTAATTTTATAAGTTTCAACAAGTTTAGACTTACGCATCAAAAGTTACGAGCCTGAGAATATTTGCGTAATTTTAGAAAATAGGGGGAAACACCCCCTAAAAGTCTCAGAATCTTAACGAAAATTACACCATCAAATTCAACGTATCAGAGAACCCTACTGTAGAAGTTTCAAGCTCCTATCTACAAAATTGTGGAATTTTGTATTTTTTGCCAGAAGGCAGATCATGGAAATGAAATTTCATTTCTAACGGAAATGAAATGCTCTAGTGCCCTTTTTAAGTGACTACAAAAATTGGAAGGCACATAGTCCCCCTCCCACGCTAATTAATTTCCAAAAGTCAACGGATTAAGATTCTGGAATATCCATTTTATTCAGCGTAGTCGAAAAACCTTATAACTATGTCTTTGGAGACGACTTACTCCTCCACAGTCCCCGTGGGAGGGGCTACAAGTTACAAACTTTGACCAGTGCTTACATATAGTAATGGTTATTGGGAAGTGTACTGGCGTTTTCAGGAGGATTTTTTGGTTGGGGGAGGGGTTGAGAAGAGGGGTATATACTGGGGGAACTTTCCATCTAGGAATTTGTCATGGGGGAAAAAATTTCCATGAAGGGAGTGCAGGATTTACTAGCATTATTTAAAAAAAAACAATGAAAAAATAAATATGAAAAAGTTTTTTTCAGCTGCATGTAAGGAGCAGCATTAAAACTTAAAACGAACAGAAATTATTACCCATATGAGGGGCTTACTTCCTCCTAATACCTCGCTCTTTACGCTAAAGTATTTTTAGTAATGTCAACTATTTATTCTATGGATTTTTTTGATTCAGGGGTCATTCTTAATGAATTGGGGCAAAATTTAAGATTTGGTGTCAAGAGTGAGGTACTGACGAGGGGGCGAATCCTCTCATATGTGTAATAAAAACATGAGAATAAAAATTCTTTACGTAAGCTAATTTGTAAGTTACGTTATCTTTTACTAATAAAAAGATTCGTAAAAAATTAAAAGTTCTAGTTGCCTTTTTAATTAACCAAAAAATTGGAGGGCAACTAGGCTTCCTCCCCGCTCTTTTTTCTCAAAATCATTCGATCAAAATTATGAGAAAGCCATTTAGCCAAAAAAAATAAATAAATATGCAAATTCCTCTGCGGAGAGCCAAAATAAAAACATCTATTGATTGAAAAGCGTTCAGAAATTAAATATATAAAAAAACAAGTTTTTTCAACTGAAAGTAAGGAGCGACATTAAAACTTAAAACGAACAGAAACTACTTCGTATATGAAAGGGGCTGCTTCCTCATCAACGCCCCGCTCTTTACGCTAAAGTTTTTTACTGTTTTAAAAAGAAGAGTTGAGAAAAAGAGTCAAACATTAGCGTAAAGCGCGGGGCGTTGATGAGGAAGCAGCCCCTTTCATATACGAAGTAGTTTCTGTTCCTTTTAATTTTTAATGTCGCTCCTTACTTTCAGTTGAAAAAACTTGTTTTTTTTTATTTAATTAACTTAGGAACGGTTGACCGGATCTTAATGAAATTTGATATTTAGAAGGAACGCATGTCTCAGAGCTTTTATTTCAAATCCTGACCAGATCTGTAGACATTGAGGGGATTTGGAGGGGAAAACTGGAAATCTTGGAAAACGCTTAGAGTAGAGAAATCGGGATCAAACTTAGTGGGTAGAATAAGCAAATGTCGTAGATATGTGATTGACGTAATCGTACTGGATCTACTCTCTTTGGGGGAGTTAAGGGGTGGGGTTCAGTGCTTTAGTGAGTTTGGTGCTTCTGGACGTGCTAGGGCGATGGAAATTGATAGGCGTGTCCGGGAGCTGCAGAAATTGACTTGATAAAGTCGTTTTCCCCGATTAAACCATCTGGGGGGCTGAAGGGAGAAGAAAAGGTAGGCAAAATATGACCTATTTATAACTTACGAGTGGGTGATCGGATCTTAATGAATTTTGCTATATAGAAGGATCTCGTGACTCAGAGCTCTTATTTTAAATCCCGACCGACATTAAGGCTCCGATTTCCTTTTAAATCGATCTATTAATTCTTAGAATTTCGCTAGAGCTCATACCATATGAGCTCTTGGCTCTTGCCTCGTACGGCCTCGTCACAAGTGCCATATGAGCTTTTAGCTCTTGTTTCTTTCATTTTTCTGCCTCTCATTTTTCAGATTCAGAAACGCTCTATTACAATGTTTGTGCTCTTTCATATAAATCTTATGCTTCATCGCCCTAACATTAATCATAAATAACAGCCATTTTTGAAACCTGCAGGTTAATCACCGCAAAAAAAAGGATTGGACATACCTCCCCCTTTTAGTTATATCCTAGTTTCGAAGTTTTGAGTGTAATAAGTCATAATTTTCTTAAGTTTTGTCTTCCATGTACCTCAGCAGAAGGATATCCTAAAGTTTTTGCCAAATAAATTATTTGAAAGAGTTAGTGTCTGATCGACTATTTATCATAGGGTCATTAAATATGAAATTAATGCAAGTTTAAATCAAGCTTTAAAATTAAAATGGATTCAAAAAGGTATTCTCACTACGGAGACTGAATGAAGACTAGAAAGAAGTAAGAATTAAGATTTTTTGCCTATCAATCTTTTTCGTAACGCATAGTGAAATTAAAAGAATTCTGCTTTTCATCTGTATGTCTTTTTTTAACAGGTTAAATGAACTTCCGTAGGAAAAGAATAGCTCTTGGTGTTTTCCTACTTTTGACCTGGCTATGCTTCTGGTTTAGCTACAAGATTTTCAGAAACCTTCTATACGAGGATTACCCACTAACAGACCCTGACTTGGTAAATATAACAATAGCAAAAGACTCAGTATGCCAAAGTGGAACTAAATTTGCAATTGCCATTCATAATGCCATAAATAATACAGCGTTACGACAGGGAATCCGTGAAACGTGGGGAAATTCCAGTCATCATGGGATTCCTGTTGTTTTTATCGTTGGCTTGAATGACAACAAAGATGTTCATGATCTTATATCTTTGGAACATTCGACACATGAAGATTTAGTAGTTGGTGATTTCGTTGAAACGTATCGTAATCTTACGTGGAAGCACGTAATATCCTTGAAGTGGTTTATCACCTACTGCCCAAGTGCAAATTTCCTCTTTAAGTTCGACGATGATCTTTTTGTCCAGCCAAAGAAGCTAGTTTCTTATATAGAATCTATAGAGAATAAATTTGAAAAACCAAATATATTGTGTGATACTGTGCTTTCTGCTGAAACTCGTAGAAATAAAAAGTCAAAATAGCATGTTTCTAGAAAAGAATATAGACGAAAGTTTTATCCAACCTATTGTAACGGTTATGCAATAATATACCCTCGAAATGCAGTAAACCTTTTACTGCGTAATATCAATGATGCACAGTTTTTTTTGGATTGATGATGTGTTCTTCACAGGCCTTCTAGCAGCGAAGTCGAATTTACCACGATTTACTGAGCCCATTTTTATTGCACCCTCAAATGCATACAATCTCACTGAAATAAATGAAACTAAATTGAATTTCAATGCTACTGAGACGTTTATTAAACGCCCTGTCGGACCGACACAAATATCAGAAGCTTCAGTACTACATCGCTTGTGTGGAAATTGTGAACAATGATCAGATGTAGATTGAAAGTAGATTACCCTTTTTTACTTTTCTTTTTTTTTGTTCTTTGAACGAAAAGTATGTCCCAGATAAAGTCTAGTTCTGCTATGATGTAGGAATCAGAGTAAATGTTTAGGCGATCGACGAGAGAGATTATGACCAACTTGGGGGGGGGGGGTGGATTTTAAATGTAAATATCTATTGTTTTGTTTTGGTTTTCTGTAAATAGTAAAATTGAGGGTAAAAAGACTTCTTGCTATCTCTGAAAAGGTTCAGGTTAGGAAAATGAAACTTTCAGGTATGGGTATACAGGCTAAAGTATGTCCCAGGAAGCTATTTTAAAGTACCCACCTCCACTCATTCTCCCTCTAGAGGGCCCTGAAATTTGCCTAAATGACAAGTCTGTACCTATTGAAATTTTGACAAAACAACATTTTACCTTTATTTTCCGTTACTAGTTGTTTTTTTCTGCCTTTAGTTCTGAAAATGCAATTCCTGTTATTTGAGTAGAAATTGAGCCATATCAATGCTTTTGTTTTTTTTTTCAAAATTTAGGAAATGTATTTGCATATATTTAAAACCTTATAAAATGGAATTGAACAA